>NC_141829.1:16281931-16464431 GCF_982586985.1 Callionymus lyra
CAGAGGGTATCCTGCTGTTTTGAGCGGACAAGACTTGCTCAAAATGTAGACCAGGTTTAACTACGTTGACCACGCAAGGCCCGAGTGAACTCATGACTCAGCAAGAACTGAGTCAGACTCTTGGCCTCAATTCATCTTCTCAACCCAAGGGAGTCATTGGAGTCCTCCAGACCCGCCTCTCCCACACCGTTAACCAGGTTACACCACAGGACGGCAACATTGTGCTTCTCACTGTACGCTGTTCTGGCGAGTCAGACAGTTAAAGTGTTTAACAAACGCCCGCGGCGGCTACAAACCGGGCTCATGAATAATCGACTCTCGGGTCGACTCGCTGCGTTTACGTCTAAATATTTCATCACAGCGGTAAGACGGCTCAACGCCGGATCAAACACCAGAACCGGACCCAGCAGGACCGCTCCCCGAGGGGGCACATGTAGCGCGCCCGGGCCGGTGGCCAAGAAGCCAAATGAAGTCGGTAAATCAGACAAAGACTGGAGAGCGTAGATCACCCCGGCGAGCTGGGAACCAACGCTTGGCTCCTGCTGGAGAGAGGGACCAAACCGGAGAGAAAAAGACTTGTCATATATGTGAATATTCACTTTGATAAATTGAGTCAGTGATTCATTCATTAACTTGTTTATCTTTCAATTTAGTTCATTTATTCTTATTATTCAATTAATTATAGTCACCTTTACTTGGGTTTCTAACATTGCTTTCGTTCCCTTTTGTATTTTTCTTTCTTTGAATAAAATAAATGCATCTTGTTTTCTCGAATTAAATAAAATTATTTTTCTTTCTTGAATTAAATAAATACATTTATTTTGTGTTTTGAATAAAACACACAGGGTTATTATTCCTCAATAAAATAAGTGTATTTATTTTTCTTGAATTAAATACATAATTTTATTTCTTAAATAAAAAATAAAGGTTATTTTTCTTACTTGAATTAAATAAAAATATCTTAGCCGTATCGTATCTGTATTGAGTACAATAAATATTTCTTAATTAAATAAATCGATAATTATATAAATGTATTATTCATTAAAAAAACTAAAAAACTTTGATTTATTATTCTTGAATTAAATAAACATGTGTTTTTTTTTCTTGAATCAAATAATGTATTGTAATAATAGGATAAAAAAAAATGTATTTGAAAAATATTTAATATATAAAATACATTTTTGTACTAGAATATCACAAAAAAATAATCAAGATTCTGTAACGTCTTGTCATTTCGGTGTCTTTTTGTCTCACTTCCTTGTTTTATTGTGAAGTCCTGATCCTTGTCTTGATAACTTCCTCTTGTGATCCTGATCTGATTCTCCTGATTCATGTCACCTGTGTCTTCGTCTCACCTGATCCTTGTTCGTCTCGATTGTTGTGTTTTTAAAGATCCTCTTTTGTGTGTCGGTCTCTGTCGTGACGTCAAACTTTTGTGGTTCGTGTCTTTGCTCAAGTCTAGTATACGTTAGTTAATGTTTTGGGCCTTTTTTGTTTGTTATTAAAGTAGTTGTTCATCATATGTCTTCTGCCTCTGCATTTGGGTTTCCTGTGAGTCCTGACGTATTCATTTTGAAAAGATTCTATTTTTAAAATAAAAACAATTATATTCAACCTTTGAATACAAATGATTGAATTCAGTTATTCGAAAAAAACAAGTATGCAAAGTAAATGTATTCTACAACATTTCCTTGATTAGGGACGTGTAGTTAATCGTCTCCCAGAGTGCATTGCAAAAAACGACTAATCATAACATCTTTTAGTCGGTCATGATGATGTCTGTGTTTCAATGTTTCTTTTTCCACATTTATCCAACTTTTGAAGAGCTCAGTGAGTCTATAAAATATATATAATTTTTAAATAGCCATGATTTGTTGATGGTCTGATGAAGCTTCACGAAACAGTCTATCATCCATCCATTCAACAATTATTCATCCTTCCATTGATCCATTGATCCATCCATGTGTTTGTCCATCAATCCATCTATCCATTTATCTATTCCTCAATCCATCATCCATCCATCCATCCATCTATCAATACATCCATCCATCCATCCATCCATCTATCAATCCATCCTACAATTATCCATCCTTCCATTTATCCATTCATCTATCCATCCATCCATCCATCCATCCATCCATCCATCCATCCATCCATCCATCCATCCATCCATCCATCCATCCATCTATCCATCCATCAATCCATCCAACAGTTATCCAAACAGTTATCCATCCTTCCATTTATCCATTCATCTATCCATGTGTTTGTCCATCCATCCATCTATCAATTTATCTATTCCTCCATCCCTCCATCCCTTCATCCATCCATCTCTCCATCTCTCCATCTATCCATCTATCCATCTATCCATCCTTCCATTTATCCATTCATCTATGCATCTGTTTGTCCATCCATCCATCTCTCCATTTAACTATTCTTCAATCCATCCATCCATCCATCAATCTATCATCCATGCATCCATCCATATATCAATCCATCCAACAATTATCCATCATCCCATTTATCCATTCATCTATCCGTACGTTTGTCCATCCATCCATTCATCCATACATCCATCCATCCATCCATCCATCCATCATTCAATTTATCTGTCAGTGATCATCCTTCGATCCATCAATCGATCCATTTATTATCCATCATTCTATCCATCGGTGTATGTCCATCCATCCATCTATCCATCCCTCCGTCCACCTATTTATTAACCATAATTCCATCCATGTTTGTCCATCCATCCATCCATATGTGATTCCATCCATCATATCAATCCATTAATCAACTATCCATCCTTCCATTCATGGCCCAGGATGAGCAACATGTGATTTTATTTTTGTCAAGGAGAGAAAAAAAGTCAAAAAATCAAACTGGTGAAAAGTTATCATGTTATTACCATAAAAATCCCCTTCAGTGAAGCGTTTGATGTTGAGGAGGCATGAAAATGAATAAATCAATCATTGATTCAATCCATGGAACCAATGTTCCAACAGTTTTGCTCAAGTTCTGAATCTTTCTCCTGAACTTTTTGTTGCTACTCAGCGAGTAGAATCGTGCCGACTTTATCTGCGACTAGATTTCAGTGCCCAGACCGTGGTTCTGCCGGCCCGGGGGCCGGAAACCCTCCGAGTATAAAGTAAACATGGGGCCACATCTCCGACCCGACTCGGGTTCCATCACGAGACAAAAGTGTCGACGCAGCACAATCCGTCGTACCTGGTTTTAGGTTCACAAATTCCTCAGGTCTCGTCTCTTTTTACCAAAACTTTAGACGGAACCCGACCCGAAGACGCTTCAGCGAAACTCTACTTCATGACCATAATCTGATCTAATCCCGGAGCGCCTCCACCTGCACCGTCGATCCGTGTCGTGGATTAATATTAACGACCCCGGGTCAGAGCGGCGTGACGACCGGCGTCTATTTGCATGCATAATCTGAAGGCTGATCGTTTATTAATCCTGTCATCTATATTTATGACTCGTCTCGGCTCAGGTGTCGTCGTTGATTCAGAAGCAGCGGGTCGGAGAGACCAGAAGAAGACGATCTTCAAACTAATCATTGATCCAAAGACGTTTTTTTATCTTTTTTTTTTTTGTTGAAACGACGCAACAGAGGCGACTTGTTGCGTCGGGATCTTTCGGTGCTGACAGCAACAGATTCGACGCCACACGTCGTCGCCACCAAACAAGTCTCATCAGCGGCGAGACGTGATAATGAGGATCGCTGTGATCTCGCTAATGAACGGCGACGCTCATCAGTCTGATGTGTGTCACACGTTGTGTGTTCGTTCGACAGTCGAGCGGAGAGACACGAAACTCGGGCAAACTTTGAAAACGGTGACGCCCTGTAGGGGGCGGCGGAGATCCTGCTTTCCTACAACAATGATGGTCTCCGGGTCTGCCCCGGGACCTCCACCTCATTAGGAAAGATCTCGACCAGACGCTTCTCTCGTTGTTCTACTCTGAGTCGCTCCTGCACGGCTGAGCAGGTTAATCTCAAAGCTAACCTTTGACATTCAGTGTGTCACCTAGTTAAGACACTGTATCATGATACAGCATCACACAGCTTATGCTGTATCATGATACAGTATCTTAATTAATAAAATAAAACAAAAAAAAAAGCTCAGAATGAGATTCTTCAGATCAATTATTAGTTATAAGATTTTATTCTCCAAAATCAAAAATAAACTGTATCATGAAACAGCATTTGATGCATCCTGATACAGTATCATCATTTTGAAAGTTTTAATCGAATTATTAGATCAGAGCCAAATAGTATAAAGCAGAATAAACTGATAACTAACTGAGAGTGCCATCTAGTGATCTCTCAAAATGAGGAAACTGTATCATGATACAGCATTACACATATTAAAGCTTACTTTTGAAAGTTTTAGTTGTTAGTGCTGGTCTGATGAAGCTTCATGAAACAGTGTCATGTTGTTTAGAGGTCAGTAGGTGGTGCCATCAGTTTAAAAATGATGTGATGCTTCATTACAACAGTACAAAACAAAAGAAGAGACCGCCATCTAGTGGACTCTGATATAATGACACTGTTTCATGAAGCTTCATCAGACCATCACAAGTTTCAATTGAGATATTCATCAGAGAGTGCCATCTAGTGGCCATTTAAAATGAAGACACTGCATCATGATACAGCATTACACATCTGATTATGTATCATGATGCCTCATCTCTAAAAACGAGTGATGGTCTGATGAAGCTTCATGAAGCAGTGTCATTATTTTCCACTAGATGCAATCTCTGCACTATTTTCCTTTGTTTTGAACAACTGTTCTTATTAACATCTTGTTATTTTTAAACTGAAGGCGCCTCCTACTGACCTCTAAATAACATGACACTGTTTCATGAAGCTTCATCAGCACACCACTACTACTTATAGCTAACACAGGGTGAACATTAACGTCAGTCAAAGTTTTCCCTGCAAATAAACAAACCTGGAGCCAAGAGTGGAAAATAAGATTTATTTCACTCATGGAAAAAACAGACCCTGGATCATGTGGGCAAAAATAAAAGATAAAAGCTGAAGTTTCCTACTTCTGATTCTCTACGTGTGTCGATCTCCGACAACAGGAAGCAACAAAAACAACCTTTATTCTTGTTGTCTCCGTCAAGAATTTCTTTTCTCCGTCGACGTTTCTTTCGCTCAGTGTCGGCGGACGTTTTTCAGCTGCTGAGGAACCTTCGGTTGAAGCTTCTCTGAGAATTTTTTCCGGTAGAAAAGAGCGGAGGGGGGGAATCAAAGTTCGCCGGCTCGGCCACGAAAACGCTGGAGGATCTCAGTGGGTTGATAAGAAGCCCGGGCCGGACGCGAGCGAACAGCATGGCTCGCGTGAGACCAGTCGTAACCTGCATTAATATTGAAGATCTGGTTCTTTTGAAGAGACTCGACGTCTCCAGTGACTCGAGTCTCCGGCGCTGATCCGACATCAAAGGGAGGAGTCGAACTTCGGCTCTTTAGAATCATTAATTCAACATTTACACTCACAAGATATTAAAGTTTTAAAAAGTTTAAATCGGAGGTTTTAATAAAAAGGCAGACATGGCAGAATATGTTCATCCCCTTGAGTGAGACGCTTAGTATGTTAACTCAAAACATTTTCTTATTTTTTATTGAATTTTTATCATTTTTGTACTGAATTCTTGTTTTTTTTCAACACTTAATTAATTTTTGGATAATTGAAATCAATAATTTCTATGTTTAAAAGCTCAATTAGCTTTTGAATTATTTAATTATGTGTTTATTCTCAAAAATAAAGAATTAATTTTTACTCATATTGATCATGTGCTTCTACAGTCATGTGCTCGTCTGCGCGACGCGTGATTGGCTGAGAGGGTCAATCAAGTAGCTTGGGGATCTTTTAGTTGTTTTTTTGTTTGTTTTATTGAATTAAAAAGGATATGAATGAAAAAATATTGAATTTAAAAGTTATTTTCATTTATTAGAATTATAATATTAAACTGTATGTGCATTCACTTTGAAAATATTCCAATTAAATTGTTTCAATTGTCGAATAAAATGCGACTTTTCAATGTAAAAAGATAAAAACTTTGGTTTACAGTTTTGCATTTCTGCTGCTACTAGTGCAGACTGATGTGTTGGTGAGTCATTCACTGTACTTGAGCACAAGTTAGCTTTTTTAAAGCTAATTAAATGATAAAATAACAAACGAAAAGCAACCGGAACAGGCGACGGCCCGGAATTCCGACATGAAAAACAACATCTTTATGAAACTGCTGAGCTGTCATTTGTCGTCACGGCGCTTCAGAGAAAAAAAAATCGGCGACTGTGTTCCTCTTCCACAAGGGGAAAAAAAAAAAAAAAAAGATGTTTAATACGACGCTTCCTGTCGTCACTTTATTAAAAACGCTGACAGAACAGATGTTGTGCGTCTGTGTGAGTTTTTCCGAAGAGACTCCAGGATCACGGCAACAGATGGAGCGTCGCAAGTTTGCTGAGAACGGTGTTATTTATGGCGCTTCACACCTGAGAGCGGGAAATATGTCGCGAAAAAGCGGCGGCGGTGCAATCTATTTTCCTGAGTAAGTGGTTTGGACGGCGGAGAAAACAACGGCGAGAGCCGGTCGTGGACTTTAGAGCTCGGGTGAGTCGAGTCGATCTGTTTGAGCGAAGGCGACACGTTTGAGGGTTCGACACACTGGGAATGTGGGAAAAGAAGAAGATGAAAGACGAAGAAACGTCTCCCGGAGTAGAAACGACAAACACCGACAGAATCTTAATCTTCTCCTCCTCACATCTGCCGACAGTCAGCGGGCGTTTGGAGCGGAACGCCGGATTCCTTCCCAGTGAAAACACCACTTTATTAAAGATGGCCGACGCTAACGCGCAGCTAGTTTCAATATCAATGTGGAGTACGTCGCTGGGATCTCAGCACACACACACACACACACACACACACACACACACACACACACACACACATACACACACATACACACACACACACACATACACACACCCCCCCCCCCCCCCCCACACACACACACACACACACAGACACCCACACACACACACACACACCCACATACAAACACACACACCTGTATCATCTCTTCTCAGAACTTTTGAAACCTGATAGTTTCAATCTCAGGAGACTCACAACATCATGACGACAACAACACAAGAATATTAAGTGGCGCTAAAACCGTTTTAGCAAGTTCAAGCACTGGAGAATAACAGTGAAAAAAAACAAAGTGTAGATAGAAAACAACACTAAATCCTGTCACCTAAACATGCAAAAGTCACAGTTGAATCCTGGGTTACGACGGCAGCTGAAAACAAAACGGTTAAAATAGTCAAGACTGAACAGTGACGGTCAAAATGTGAACGTGTCGCTCGATATTCTTCTTAATAACGGCCAAGAAATACATTGCAAACGAACATTTCAACAATTGAAACAGGCATTCAAAGACACCAACATTCATGATTCCAACAACTACACAACTAGTGAGTCAAATGTCTGAAGGTCGAGCAAGAATAAAACAAAATAATCTTCAACACAAACAAAGTAGATAAAATTTGTCGTCAAAAATCAGTTAAAAACTCAAAATGCAACCTGAAATTGCAGCAAACAACTTGTCAAACAAAACAACTAACACAATTGTTCATACACAACAGTGCAGCTGACAGCTACACAAGTCTCTACAAATCAAAATGTGAGGTCAAATATATGACTGTAAACACAATATGTCAAAGTAACTGATCACAACATTCAGGAGCAGAACAACCTCACAACCAGTGAGTTGAGGAACTGAGTTGTGCAACAACACAACAGAGAAACTCAATCAAGACACAACATTTCCAGCAACATCTACGTCGGGAAAACTGGAACAGAATTTGTACTTCTGAAAATATGAAAGTCAAAAATACATATTGCCAACTGGGAAAGGTACAACACAAAGGGTCAATCGCTTTATTAAACGCACAACAGCCACTGTTTAAAATGCTCAACAGTCACTGGTTGAAATACACAAAAGTCGCTGGGTCAAACACACAAAAGTCACTGGTTTAAACGACAGTCGCCGGGTCAAACAATAGCACAACAATAGCTGTGTCAAACTCAACAATGGCTTTGTCAAGCGCACAACAGTCACTGGTTAAAATGCACAATAGTCGCTGGTTTATACGCACATGAGTTGCTTGTTTAAACGTACAACAGTCACTGGTTGAAACGCACAAAAGTCACTGTATCAAACTCAACAATCACGTTGCCAAACGCACAACAGCCACTGGTTGAAAAAAACGCAAAATAGTGGCTGGTTCAAACGCACAACAGTTGCTTGTTTAAACGCACAACAGTCACTGGTTAAAACACACAACAGTCACTGGTTGAAAAGCAGAAAAGTCGCTGTGTCAAACTCAACAATCACGATGCCAAACGCACAACAGCCACTGGTTAAAACACACAACAGTCACTGGTTGAAAAGCAGAAAAGTCGCTGTGTCAAACTCAACAATCACGTTGCCAAACGCACAACAGCCACTGGTTGAAAAAAACGCAAAATAGTGGCTGGTTCAAACGCACAACAGTTGCTTGTTTAAACGCACAACAGTCACTGGTTAAAACACACAACAGTCACTGGTTGAAAAGCAGAAAAGTCGCTGTGTCAAACTCAACAATCACGATGCCAAACGCACAACAGCCACTGGTTGAAAAAAACGAAAAATAGTGGCTGGTTCAAACGCTCAACAGTTGCTTGTTTAAACGCACAACAGTCACTGGTTGAAACGCACAATAGTTGCTGGTTTCAAAGCATATCAGTTGCTGAGTCAAACGCACAACTGTCACTGGTTAAAACGCACAATAGTTGCTGGTTTAAACGAACACTAGTCGCTGGTTTAAACACACAAAGTTTGGTGGTACAAAAGCACACCAGTTGCTGGTTTTAACACACAACAGTCACTCATACAAATGCACAACAGTTGCTTATTTAAACGCACAACAGTCACTGGTTGAAACGCACAAAAGTCACTGTATCAAACTCAACAATCACGTTGCCAAACGCACAACAGCCACTGGTTGAAAAAAACGCAAAATAGTGGCTGGTTCAAACGCACAACAGTTGCTTGTTTAAACGCACAACAGTCACTGGTTAAAACACACAACAGTCACTGGTTGAAAAGCAGAAAAGTCGCTGTGTCAAACTCAACAATCACGATGCCAAACGCACAACAGCCACTGGTTAAAACACACAACAGTCACTGGTTGAAAAGCAGAAAAGTCGCTGTGTCAAACTCAACAATCACGTTGCCAAACGCACAACAGCCACTGGTTGAAAAAAACGCAAAATAGTGGCTGGTTCAAACGCACAACAGTTGCTTGTTTAAACGCACAACAGTCACTGGTTAAAACACACAACAGTCACTGGTTGAAAAGCAGAAAAGTCGCTGTGTCAAACTCAACAATCACGATGCCAAACGCACAACAGCCACTGGTTGAAAAAAACGAAAAATAGTGGCTGGTTCAAACGCTCAACAGTTGCTTGTTTAAACGCACAACAGTCACTGGTTGAAACGCACAATAGTTGCTGGTTTCAAAGCATATCAGTTGCTGAGTCAAACGCACAACTGTCACTGGTTAAAACGCACAATAGTTGCTGGTTTAAACGAACACTAGTCGCTGGTTTAAACACACAAAGTTTGGTGGTACAAAAGCACACCAGTTGCTGGTTTTAACACACAACAGTCACTCATACAAATGCACAACAGTTGCTTATTTAAACGCACAACAGTCCCTGGGTTAAACGCACACAAGTCACGTTAAGACGTTAAACACTAGATATCGTGTTTATACAGTCTTGAAAGTCACAGTCACTGTACGACACACCTTCAAACCTTCAACACCAACAGAAGCTTCAGTCTCGTGAGCAGAAATCAAAGCCAATAAGGGAATTTATTTACTTATTTTTAATCCAAATTCTAACTTGAAATGTCAAAGAACATTAATCACAAAATATCAAACCTCCCAATAACCTCTGGTTGTTGCCGCCGACAGGAGACGTCAAGACCGTGACACCATG
Organism: Callionymus lyra; assembly: GCF_982586985.1. Taxonomy (NCBI): domain Eukaryota; kingdom Metazoa; phylum Chordata; class Actinopteri; order Syngnathiformes; family Callionymidae; genus Callionymus; species Callionymus lyra. The sequence goes on from NC_141829.1 coordinate 16,291,999, forward strand.
ACTTCTCGCACAGACTCACAACCACAGTGTGAGTCTGTCATGACAGAGCGTGGACCAGAACACGCTGATGTGTTTCGACTGTAATTGACCCGCTTAACGAGACCCGTTTGGTGGTTTCCTCCTCAGAAAGACAGAAACTCCACACGAGTGCCAGAAACTCGACTCTGCCAAACCAAATTGGCTTATTAATTCCAATTATCCTGATCATTGAACACTCGGATGAGGAATGAAGACGTCGGCTAATTGGCCCCAAGAGTCGGCAAGTGCGTGTGTGTGTGTGTGTGGGTGTGTGTGGGTGTGTGTGTGTGTGTGTGTGTTGGAGAGAGCGACAGCAGGAAAATCTGTCTGTCACACTCAACTTTGTCAGTTTTCCAGAGTTGATGTGATCCTAGAAACTTGTTTTCTCAAATTGACCAGGATTTTTGTTGAACTTCTTTTCACTGTTGATGCTGCAGTGAAGCTGTTAAACCTGGTCAAAAATCTGAGTGACTCACAGCTGGTCACAGTATCACTAAGCTCAAGAATTATTTAATTTTTTTTTTTAATGATTAATGCTCCTTTTTTTCACTTTTTAAATTTGATTTCCTACAATGGCATTTTGTTTATTTATTTTTGCTTATTTTTATATTATTTGTCTTTTTTTACTACTTTTTTCTGACACATATTATTGTTTTTTATCCAGTAATTGGTGTATTTAAAATTTGACTAATGTTGTTTTGTATCTTCCATAGTTTACCTCTGCCAAGGAGGCTGTTGATGTTTAACATTTCTTTTAGCAAAATAACTAAAATAAATGTTTAAAACTGTTGAACTTCTTCTCCTCTTTGATGCTGCTGTTGATTTGTTATATTAAACCTGGTCAACAGTCTGAGTGACTCGGATCTGGTCATAGATTTACTCATTTCATTAATTATTAAATGTATTTTTTGTTGTTTTTTCAGTGAGTTTTGTACAGGTGTGTGTTCGTCTTCTGTGTGGAATAGAATATTCTTTTTTTTTCTTTTTTTGCTCTTACATTGTGTGTTTTATCTTATTTTTTTTCTTTTTACTTATATAAACGTGTATTTTATGAAACACTTTCTTTTTTCTCAGTTTGACATTTAGCCATGTTTTTACTTCTTTTTATTTAAAAAAAAAAAGAGTTTCTCCTGTATGCTTTTTTCAATTTATTGTTTTTTCAAACACACTCATGTATTTTATCCAGTCATGTGTGTATTTTTGCGTCATCTAATTCAGTTTTGTATTTTTTAATGGTTTACCACTAAAAATGAACTTGTTCTCGTTGAGTGAAGTTAAACCTGGTCAAATGTCTGAGTGACTCGGATCTGGTTATGAATACAAAAATCGAATATGTGATGCCATTTCCTTTTTAGCAACAATAGGGACTCACTCAGATGTGTGGGACTCATTGGTGTGAGACAATACTCTAGACAAAAGGATTTCTTGTTCAAACTTACTTGAGTTTGTGGGACTCACTTGTGGGACTCATTGGTGTGAGACAATACTCTAGACAAAAGGATTTCTTGTTCAAACTTACTTGAGTTTGTGGGACTCACTTGTGGGACTCATTGGTATGAGACAACACTCTAGACAAAAGGATTTCTTGTTCAAACTTACTTGAGTTTGTGGGACTCACTTGTGGGACTCATTGGTGTGAGACACTACTCTAGACAAAAGGATTTCTTGTTCAAACTTACTTGAGTTTGTGGGACTCACTTGTGGGACTCATTGGTGTGAGACAATACTCTAGACAAAAGGATTTCTTGTTCAAACTTACTTGAGTTTGTGGGACTCACTTGTGGGACTCATTGGTGTGAGACAATACTCTAGACAAAAGGATTTCTTGTTCAAACTTACTTGAGTTTGTGGGACTCACTTGTGGGACTCAGGGTGACTAAAGGTGAAATATTTTGTTTTTTATTTATTTGCATTCGGAGGTGAGTGCGTCAGAAACCTTCAGCTGCTTGACCACCACACAGCGAGGACCACCACACAGCGAGGACCACCACACAGATTCCATTGAGTGTCTGGGTTTATTTGTCGGGCAAACGACTCACGTGCCGACGAGCTGGAAGGTAAATACACACACACACGCTGGACACACAAACACACGGCAATTAGTGGAACCCGGAGAAAGACGCGACTGTTGCGAGACGCACAAGTGATGTCAGATGTGGACCAGCGTGCCGGGGTGAGAGCGCGGTGACATCACGTCAATGTGTATCTGCAGAAGGAGAGAAAACATGGAGGACGAGCCTCGTAACTGCTGTGTTGGTTAAACATCGTGTTTAGGAACCCAGTGAACCAGAGAGTCTGCAGATGTTTATTCATTTTCCTGTTGCCTTTCATTAGAGTTTCCTCTTTTTTAAGGATTTTTTTTTGTATTTTCCACATGTGGAAAAAATTCTTAACAATAAAATGTTTGTGTTTTTTTGTACGTATTCTTGTTGTTTGATGAATTATTCATGTGTTTTTTATTTAGTGTAAAAACAGTTTTTTTCTCGTAAATTGTTTGTTTGTTTTTTACAATTTCTTGTTAATTTTACTTGTAATTTTTCACTTATATTTTATGAGGATTTATTTTCTTTGTTTAACTGTGTGTTTTTAGCTCTTCTTTTATTTTAGTTTTTCTAATGTTTTCTTTTTCTAACAGTTGAGTTGTAGATACTGTAGTTTTTATAGATACTTCACTGGTTCACTGAGGTTGTTGATGAATGACCTGAAAGTTGAGCAAGAATATAGCAAGAAATTAATAAAAAGTTTACACAAAATCTTTTTCAAAAACAAACGTCAAAATCGAAATATTGCGTCTAAAATTACAATTGCACACTTAAAAACTAACACTTGTGTTTCAATGTTCAATTTTTCTTTTTTTATCTTTCCTAATTCTTTTTTTTTTTCTCAAACACAATTGTGGGTCTTTTTTCAATATTTTGTATATTTCTTTTTTCTATAATGTTGTTTTGTATATTCAATGGTTCACTTCTAACAACAAGGTTGTCAACATTTTTTAAAAAGCTAAGCAAGAATACAAAGTATTAAAGTTTAGATACACAAAATAATAATCGAAAACAAGAATCTAAGTCAAAATATTGTGTTCAAAAACACAATCACATAATTTTGTTCTAAATTCGACTTTCAAATTTATGTTTCTTTACTTATCTTTATAAATGGGTCTGTCTTAATATAATTATGTATTTCTTTCTTACTCTCTTTTCAAACACACTTGTGTTTTTTGTGTATTTATTCTTTTGTTTTGTTTCTTGCGTTTTCTATCTTCAGTCGTTCACTTCAGATAGAGGAGGTTGTCGATACACACAACAACATAAAAAACACAAAATGTGTTTACATTTTGAGATGCACAAAATCATAAACAAACATAAATAAAACTAAAACTTGAAAGTCAAAATATTGCATCCAAAATTGTTAATCACACAAAAGTTAATGATACATTTTGTTTTATTATTTTCTAAATAACACATTTATCATTTTTGTGTTACTTATTTTTACATATTTGACTTTCTAATTTAAGTCTAACCTTTGGTTAGACACACTTGTGTTTTTATATTTTTTTGTGTTTCTTCTTTATATAACGCAAATAAATAAAGTCTAAAGATAAAGTAACACAAGCGGACGTTTGCACTCTCTGAGTGTTTTTCCATCGAATGGTCCCCCTGCTGGTACAAGCCTGTAAGTGTCCTTCTCTCCGTCACTCACTCCTTCACGACAGACTCACAAAAAAAACACTTGTTTGTCTCACCGTTGTTTGCTTGTTGACTGTATCTCTTGCACTTGTTGCGCTTCATTGGCGCCCACGCCCGTGACACTCTGGATCTCGCCCACTCACCCGGCCGCTGACTGACAGACGGGATTATGAACGTCTGCGATTCCGGCGGCCACGACGGGCGTCGCCCGCCGCCGTCACTCATGCGCCGCGTCTGCCGTGGTTCTGATCCAGGAGCGTGGGCGCGAGCAACACGATTAGAGGCTCTTACGGAGCCACGGCCAGAGGAGGAAGAGGAGGAGGAGGAGGAGGAAGGCCTGCCAGGGAAGGAATGCTAAACGAGGAAGGAAATGCCAGCGTTAATGAGCGAAGAACAAAACAGACGTGTTGGGAAATTGGAGGCAGACAAAGACTTGATGGGAAACAAATGAAGGAGATTGTACGAGGAGACGTGCGGAGAAATGAATCCCTTTGGCTTCGCTGATGACTGCTGACTCCATGTTTCGGGGGGGAAATTTGATTTTCCTGACGCGTAAAAACGACAACGTTTTCGTTCGCTGTAATGAACCCTGAGCCGAGAGCAGGAATCGCATTTGCTTCTTCCTTGTGGGCGGACAAAGCTGCCGCCGGGTCAGAGGTCAACTGAGGAACAACAGCAAACAAGTGATTCAGTAAATAAAACTGACAAACCGGATAAAATCAGCGACACAACAGCGCTGGAACCAACAACACAAAAGATAAAGCCACGGAGCGACACAACAACAACAGACGCGACAAAAACATAGTTAACGCCTAAACAATGCGAGCATCACAACACGACAACTAGACGACACAACAACCAACTGATGAACACACAAATTACTGGACAACACCACACCAACAAAATGGACACACACCAGGCCTCTGAACAAAAGAAACAACAACACAAAGTCATCAAACATATATATAATAGAAGCGAACACAACACCTCAGATGAAAATAGCAACACAAATGACAAGAATTAGTACACAACACTTTGGAATGGGGAACACAAATGAATGATTAACCCTTGTGTTTTCTCAGGGTCAAGGTGACCCAAAGGCACGAAACAAATGTTTTCGTGGTATCCCTTGTTTTTTCTCAGGGTCAAGGTGACCCGAAGTCCCGGAAAAAAATGTGTCTGTAGTATCCCTTGTGTTTTCTCAGGGTCAAGATGACCCGAAGACCCGGAAACAAATTTGTTCGTATTATTCCTTGTTCTTTCTCAGGGTCTGGGTGACCTGAAGGCCCGAAACAAATGTGTTTGTGGTATTCTCTGTGATTTCTCAGGGTCAGGATGACCTGAAGACCCGGAAACATATTTGTTTGTAGTATCCCTTGTTTTTTTTCAGGGTGAAGGTGGCCCGAAGACCCAGAAACAAATGTTTAATATCCCTTGTGTTGTCAAGGTCAATACAACAAACACATTTGTTTTCGGGCCTTCGGGTCACCTTGACCCTGACAAAATGCAGGGGATAATAAGCTACTCATTCACTTGTGTATTGACGTCAATTCAGCAACTTATTAACAAATATAAAGCACTAACTCACCCCTTGTTCATTAAGATAATATAAGTACCCTTAATAGCACGATAATAAGATAATAAAACCGTAAGTAATTAGAAAATAAGTTGAATAACTGGCTTTTCGATATTCACCCCATATTGGGTGTGAGTACCATGAGAGAAGTAATTCATTATTAATAACATTTTAATAGAAAAATACATGAATACAGTCAGTGCTTTGTAATGGTTAATAAGTGACTAAATTACTAGTATTACACATAAAAATGTATGAATAAGTAGCTCATTAATAGTTAATTTGTACGAATCAGCAACAACAGACTTCACTAACACAACATTAACGCACACGTTAATCAAAACAAAAAGAGAATCATAATCCACAGAACAACAAGATCTAAACGCAGCTGCGATGGTCATAATGTTTCGGCTGCTCGTGGGTTCAGTGGGTGTGTTCCTCAGTCAGAGTGAGCTCCTCGTCCCCCCCGTGACTCCACAAAGTGAGACTTGTTTTCCCAACATTAACAATGAATTATTGAGGTGCGGACGTGAATAATGGATGCTGAGTGTGAGGAGATTATTCGGGGGGTTTAGGGGAGAGTGTTGAGGGGGGGAGTGTTGAGGGGGGAGGACCCCGAAAAACCTGCAGAAGTTAATGTGAGCGGACAGGTGAGTGTGGACGTGGAAACTCGAGCTGACAACACAAACACAAAGAGCATCTTCATGTTTCTTTCATCAGTGTGTTTGTTGGTTTTTGTCGACATCTTGAATTTACCTTCATTTACTGTCATCCTTTTTTATTTTACTGGATTTTATTTTCCTTTTCAAATTGATTTATTTAATTTATAATTTCTATTTTGGTTAATTAAAACATATTTAGATGCAAAAGTTCTTTTTTTTAGTTCAATGTTGTTATTTTGTTTGTTTAAAAAACAGGAATCTGCTGAAATTGTATCAATTAATTAATTGTTTTTTAGTATTTTTCGATATTAAACTTAATCTTAAAATGTAATTTTGGATCTATTTATGTTGCTTACTTTCCCAACTCCCTGTTTGATCTTTAAATAAACTCATGAATTAAAATAATAGTTAGAAACTGTTATATTTGAGCCTTTATTTAATTATAACAAATATCTTTATTTAATGTTTGAAACGTATCATCTTCAAATTTGAAAAGTAATAAAAATGTGCAAAAAAAAATCGTTTTCTTTATATATAAATAATATTTATTTTAGATTTGTGTATGAAAAGTTTATTGGTTATAACATTATTTGGGATTTTGTTTTAAAATGTCCAATTAAATTGTACATTTTAATTGTATAATGAAAAATAATAATAATACAAACGTACATAAAATTCATATTTTTTATATATAAATAATATTTATTTTAGATTTGTGTATTAAAATTGTATTGGTTACAACATTATTTGGGATTTTTTTTAACATTTACAATTAAATTGGCAATTTTAACTGTATAATGAAAAATAATAATAATACAAACGTACATAAAATTCATATTTCTTTTATATATAAATAATATTTATTTTTGATTTTTGTATGAAAAGTTTGTTGGTTATCACATTATTTGGTTGTTTTTTTAAAATTTACAATTAAATTGTCAATTTTAATTGTATAATGAAAATGAATAATAATACAAATGTGCATAAAATTCATGTTGTTTTATATATATATTGTGACTATTTATTTATTCATACCTATCTGTTATTGTGATGGAGAACGTTTGGATGTATTTCGTGACCGGGATGTTCGTCTGCTAAGTCCGCTCAGAAAATAATCAAACTATAAATAATCTTTCGCGACGACATGAAGGCGCCGGCGTGTGAAAGCAGGAAAGTAGGTCAGCGCCAGACGGAACCGGGTTCCGGAGCGATCCCCAGAACGTGTGAAGACTTCAGTGCTCGCCGGAGAGAAAGATTCCCTCCATCGGTGTCGTCTCGCTCGGCCGCCGCCGCCACACTGAGCTCTTTGACGAGCGGGAAAGACGAGACGACGGACGGTCTATCGAGCGGAGACGCCGAGACTTGACTCCCGGCTCGGCCCACAATGGCTAATCCCGCACACGAGGCATCGGGTTCGAGTCCTCGTCTTTCACCATTCATCCCCTCCTCAGATAAGAAGCGGAGGAAGAGATGAATGAGTGGAAGGAGGAGCCGTGAGCGAGGGATGATGGACGGATGCGATTTGATCCGAGTCTGTAGAAGTGCTGAGGAGGTTAAACCCTGGTTAGAGAGTGAGCGACTCACACCTGGTTTCGGTGGTTTGAGTCTGTCTCCATGGCAACAGATGGTGGGACGACCAAGAAATTATCTAAACTCATGAATCTTTCCATTAACCCGTGAGTCACTTATGTTTATTTTTTATCTCCTTCATATGTTGTGAACAACTGTGGATTTAGACTTAACAGGATGTGAGAATGACTCATTGAATCATAGATCTAGATGTGGACAGAAGTCTCTCAGACTTTTGACCAGGTTTAACGGCAACATCCAAATATACCTTAGAAACAGGAAGTAAAAAATCCTGAAACTGTGAATTAATAAAGAAAAACCAGAACAAAATAACTTTAAACTCATGACTAGATTCAGTGTGTCACAGTGACTCAACATGAGCATATGAGTGGGGGAGGAGCTTGGAGATGATTGACAGATGTTTTTTGATCCAAGTGCTGAGGAGGTTAAACACGGTTAAGGAGTGAGCGACTCGCACCTACTTCTGACGACACAGTAAAGTCAGGAGGGGAAAGGGAGCTCCTCCAGGGTGTCCTTGGGGTCCAGGAAAACCAGCGCGGGATGATGCAGGGATGCGTCTCTGTTACTCTTCACTTCCAAGTGGATCCAGGTTTTCCCCTCGGCCGCGAGAAATGATTCTGACTCGCTCTGACTCGAGTTGCCAATGAAATTACGAGTGCGTCTCACAGCGGAGGCACGAGGGTCGTTTTGAGTTATCCCTTAAATGTTTTCTAGAGACGTGGGGCCTCAAACCAGGGGACCCCCTCGCTGTGTGGGGGGACTGGACTCGGAGTCAAACGTTCTCTCACGTCCACAGATGAAGGTCGGACTCCAGCGCAGAAGTGGATTAACCCACAATGCTCGTCTTTATTCCCACTGGAATGCAACTTGAAGGGGTGGGGGGGGGGGGACCCCAATACCCCCTCCCCTTCTTCAAAACCTTCCTCAACAACAATATCATCAATCACAGCAGGTGGGCGGCTGTCAGGGGCAGGAATGTCCCACTTCAACGTCACATGGCGGCGATTACTGTGCTCATCGAGGGAGGGGCTCAAAGAAAGAGGTGGTGGGGTGTAGGGGGGGGGGGGGGTCTCGTATAATGTAGTCTCGACCGGAGGGACTGTGTTATCGATTGAAGCGGCGCAGGGCGGCATCCTGCTCCTGTTTATTGGCGCTCAAATTGAAAAGGTATTAATGGCGGCGATGTTTTGCAGGTAATCAGCGGGCGCGGCGGCGAAAATTAGCGGCTAAATTGGAGGGAAATGATGAATAAATGTCTATTAGGGGCCGCGGCACCTGGAGGGCGGCCAGATGAATATTGCTCCTAATGAGCGCTGGACCAAAAGCGCCAAATTGCTTCTGTTGGGGGGAAAAAACATTCTTCATGTCGTCCCGGACGCCGCCAACCGATGACGACTTTCTCCAATTTTCGCCGCTCGCACCTGAGGGAGAAGCTGCAGAAGAAGAAGAAGAAGAAGGTGTGAGGAGGTTTAATGAAGGGACACAACCATCGTGATCACACGGATGCTCTGGTCACCGTGGAAACAAGACATAGAGATTAGATTAGATTACATTGTGTTACGTATTTATTATTTATTATTTCCTTCCCCTTGTATAACACGAAGCATCTTCAACTCCCTTTATAAAATTATTTGAATCAGTCATTTTAATACAATTTTTGGCTCCTTTTCCATTTTTTTACTTTTATCTTTTGTTGTCGACGTTTCACTTCCTATTTCAAGAAAAAAGTGTGGCCCCGGGGCCACATGAAGTCCTTCGATGCTTTGACCAAAACATTGTATTCATTCGTCATTACGTCAAGATGTTTTAGTTCATTTTTGTTTCTTTTTTATTTGTTATTTCCTTCTTTTGATTGTTTAAACGGAACCAAAACATCTTCAACTCCCTTTATAAAAATTATTTGAATCAGGCATTTAACCCAATTTTTCGTTCTTTTTTCCTGTTTTCCTTTTATCTTTCGTCTACATTTGACCCTTTTCAGACAAGGGGAAAGTGTGGCCCCAGGGGCCACTTGAAGACCTTTGATGTTTCGACCGAAACATTCATTCGTCATTATGTCAAGATGTTTTAGTTCATTTCTGTTTCATTTTTATCTATCATTTTCTTCTTTTTTGTTGCATAACAGAATTCAAAACATCTACAACACCCTTTATACGATTTTTTTTATTTATTTTTTCATCAAGCATTCAATCACATTTTCTTTGTCTTCTTTTGTCTTTTATTCTATATTTCACATCCAATTCCAGACCGGGGGAAAGTGTGGCTCGGGGGCCAGATGCGGTCCTTTGATGTGTCGACCAGATCCTTTTTTTTGTGTAGTTTTAGTTCAATTTTGTACATTTTTCTTCTTTAAAAAAAAAAAGTATTATTCATTTTAACATATCAAAACACCGGGTTTCTGTTTATTTATTAATTTATGCCTTTTTTCAGTTCAAAGTAAATAGATTTATCATATTTTAGTTTATATAATTTAAAATAACAACTATAGTCTATCTTTGTTATTAAATATCATATTGAAATATTTTATATCATTTATGTGTAGGTTTTGGTCATTTTGGCTTCACGGCCCCTTAGAAATAGTCCCAGTATATAATTTGGCCCCCGCCGAAATGTAAATCGACTTTATTTTAATGATTCAATATTTTTGTTTATTTTATTTAATGCTTTTTTTGTGCCTTCCTTTTTTCTACCCATTCCAAAAAGTTTGCATTAGCGTGTCCTTCTAAGTTTTGGCAAAATATTTGCAAATGTTTTTTTAATCGTCAAAATGGTTTGAAGATCTTGCTGTGAAGTTCATCTGGATCCAGGACAGTTTTGAAGGTTTCTTCACTTGTCTTTTTGTTTGCTGCACACAAGCCTAAAAACATTCAGAAGAAAAGACTCAAAAATGTTACGACGTTAGTCTTTTTTTTAAACTGAAGCAACTAGTTTAAATATCAAAACACATTTAAAACATTATTTTTGAATGAAGGAACTTTTTTTTTATTGAAAATGTTTTTGTTTTATTTATGCAACCTTTTTTTAAACGAATAATAAAGAAATAAATCTACCTCCATTAAATGGAATCATTAGTTTTTAATTGAAGTTTATTGAAAACTTAAAAACGTACATGAATGAATGAAACAATTGTATCTATTGTTTTAGCTGAGTTTACTCAATTTATTTGATTAATAACTATTGAAATGTGATTAATTTATATGATATTAAATTAAATCGCACTGAAAATAAACCTAAATCCATCATTTACCGCGTCCTGTTCCATATTATCTCTTCATTTCCTACATTACAGCCAATTTATTATTTTCGAATAAGCTTCGCTCCCCTCACTTCTCTCTTCAGACTCTATTCCGTCTTGATAAGTGCTGAGCTGGTCTGTGACTCACTCATGTTTGTTCCTCTCTAATGGCTCTTAGCAGAGCACTAATGCACTGAAGCATCATCTTGTATGTTTTTTTTTTTAAAAACACGACGCTTGTTTACCTGAGAGAAGATGTGAGGCGGAGAATGAAAGACTCGGGTACTGGTAGCTGTTAGCATCTCTCCGGCAACATCCTGCTACCACTAATTTGAGTGGTTTGTTGGTGTCTCCATGGCAACGGCTGGCGGATGTGGTGCTCAGGCTCGTCATCCATGAACTCGCTTCATCTTCTGGAAGAGAATCAAAAAAACAAAGAAAGTTCGACTCACTCGAATATTTTCATTAACCCGTGAGTCGCTTCGGTTTAATTTTGTCTAGTGACTCGGAATTTCGACTTAACAGGAAATGAGTTTGACTCGTTGGACCACAGATCTCGAAGTCCCTCCGACTTTCGTCCAACATCCAGAGAAACAGGAAGTAAAAAATCCTGAAACGATTAATGTATCGATATTTAACACCACTGTGTCGTTTATTTTATATATATTTTATATCTATTTTTTTTTTGTATTTATTATTACATAGTTATTTATGGTTTGTATTACAATAAAGTGTTTGTCTTTATTTACAATTAACAAACATATATTTATTATTGTGTTGCAATATAACTTCCAGCTGCTCGATGGCAGAAGTCGCTACGTCCTCCGCGGCTAAAGGAACGATGAAATCCTGCGTCATCATGGCGATGACTGAGGACGAGAGGATACAATCGACTCCTGCAGCTTTTAAAGCTGATGTTTGGACATTTTTTGTTTCAAAACAAATGAGTTGAGTTATGTTTTTTATTTATTTATTATTAAAGTAATAGTTATTTTATGGTTTATATTGCAATAAAGTTTTTGTAAAAAAAAGAACAACAATTCAATTCTTTATTTACAATTAACATACATATATTAATTATTGTGTAATGGCAATGACTGAGGACGAGAGGATACAGTCGTTTCCAGCAGCTTTTCTAGCTGATGTTTGGACATAATTTTGTTTCAAAACAATTGAAAGAAGTTACGACTTCGTCAAGAATCATGTGGTCTGTAGATTCTGCAACACAAGCGTCAAGTACTCGACAATACTACAAATATATCCTTGTTACTACGGTTTCGAATTGTATCTTGATATATCGTATCTTTGCCGCTGTATCGTAATACGTATCACCAGATTCTTGCCAATACACTACCCATAATAGAAACTAACTCTGCGAGTCAGAATTGTGTCATGGCGATGACTGAGGACAAGAGGATACAGTCGTTTCCAGCAGCTTTTCCAGCTGATGTTTGGACATATTTTTGTTTCAAAACAAATGAAAGAAGTTACGACTTCGTCAAGAATCATGTGGTCTGTAGATTCTGCGATACCAGAGTTAAGTAGTCGAAGAAACTACAAATATATCCTCATTACTACAGTATCACATTGTATCGTGATATATCATATCGTTGCCGCTGTATCGTGTAGACGTAACACCAGATTCTTGGCAATACACTACCCACAATAGAAACTAACTCAGCGAGTCAGAATTGTGTCATGGCGATGACTGAGGACAAGAGGATACAGTCGACTCAAGCAGCTTTTACAGCTGATGTTTGGACATATTTAGGTTTCAAAACAAATGAAGGCAGTTACGACTTTGTCTGGAGTCATGTGGAGGTACTACAAGATACTACAAATATATCCTTGTTACTACATTATCAATATCTTTCTTGATATATCGTATCGTTGCCGCTGTATTGTGTATAGGTATCACCAGATTCTTGCCAATACACTACCCATAATAGAAACTAAATCTGCGAGTCAGAATTGTGTCATGGCGATGACTGAGGACAAGAGGATACAGTCGACTCAAGCAACTTTTACAGCTGATGTTTGGACATACTTCGGTTTCAAAACAATGGAGGCAGTTACAACTTCGTCAGGAGTCATGTGGAGGTACTCGACGATTCTACAAATATATCCTTGTTTACTACAGTATCACATTGTATCGCGACGTATTGTTGCCGCTGTATTGTGTATACGTATCACCAAATTCTTGCCAATACACTACCCATAATAGAAACTAACTCAGCAAGTCAGAATTGTGTCATGGCGATGACTGAGGACGAGAGGATACAGTCGCCTCAAGCAACACCAGGGTCAAGTACTCGACAATACTACAAATATATCCTCGTTACTACAGTATCACATTGTATCGCGATATATCGTATCGTTGCTGCTAATACGTATCACCAGATTCTTGCCAGTACACTACCCACAATAGAAACTAACTCAGCGAGTCAGAATTGTGTCATGGCGATGACTGAGGACGAGAGGATACAGTCGACTCAAGCAGCTTTTCCAGCTGATGTTTGGACATATTTCAGTTTCAAAACAAATTAGACTTCGTCAAGAGTCATGTGGGAGTCAAGTACTCGAAGATACTACAAATGTATCCTCGTTACTACAGTATCACATTGTATCGTGATAAATCGTATCGTTGCCGCTGTATCGTGTATACGTATCACCAAATTCTTGCCAATACACTACCCACAATAGAAACTAACTCAGCGAGTCAGAATTGTGTCATGGCGATGACTGAGGACGAGAGGATACAGTCGACTCAAGCTGCTTTTTCAGCTGATGTTTGGACATATTTCGGTTTCAAAACAAATTAGACTTCGTCAAGAGTCATGTGGGAGTCAAGTACTCGAAGATACTACAAATGTATCCTCGTTACTACAGTATCACATTGTATCGCGATATATCGTATCGTTGCCGCTAATACGTATCACCAGGTTCTTGCCAATACACTACCCACAATAGAAACTAACTCAGCGAGTCAGAATTGTGTCATGGCGATGACTGAGGACGAGAGGATACAGTCGACTGAAGCAGCTTTTTCAGCTGATGTTTGGACATATTTCGGTTTCAAAACAAATTAGACTTCGTCAAGAGTCATGTGGGAGTCAAGTACTCGAAGATACTACAAATGTATCCTCGTGACTACAGTATCACATTGTATCGCGATATATCGTATCGTTGCCGCTAATACGTATCACCAGGTTCTTGCCGATACACTTACACCCCTAATAGATACTGACTCGACGAGTCACAGCGACTCATTAACCCATCATAGCCAACCTATTTTTTCGGGAGTCAAGGCAGCTGTCAGGTGGAGGACGGATGATCCGGATCTGTGACCCGACTACAGTCTGGCGTGTCGACTGAAATAAAAGCTCTGTGCCGAAGACCTGGAGGGTGGGCGGCGTTTTTTTTTTTTTCTTCTGGAAGTCGCCGTCAGTCAACGTCACTGGTCGCTATTTAGATTCCAATTACAGCTGTCGGCTCATTCCCAGGCCTCATCCGTCTCCCGTCCGTCCCCTCGGCGGACGCCAAACACACTCCGCTTGTCCGAGTCGCCGCTCGCTCCTTTCTCTATTCATCGCCGCCCTCGCTGCGTGTCACTCAGTATTAGCTCCCCCCCCCCGTCTGTGTTCAGCACTTTAATCCTGCAGTGCGGAACCGGTGCCGGCGAAAGAAAAAAAAAAACCGGGTCCGAACAGAAGTGTGATTGATGGCGGCGGCTGGACGCAGGAATATATAGTCACGACCGGGTGGATTTTTCAAATACAGTCTGGACCCGGGTCAGAACCGCCGTCGTTCCTCAAGTGTCGGAAGATTGAGGAGCGTTTGTCGACTCTGGAGAAGATTCGATTCACCTTCTCGTCGGTCCTGTCGGTGGTTCACCTGCTTCTTGTTACCGCTGCCAAGGAGGTCGTGTTCAGAAGGAGCTGCTCTTGCTCTCTCCTACTGTGTATTGTGCAAGCAAGTTTGGGAAGTTTTTATCTCATTGCTATTAACCTTGTTTCAATGTTTTTAAGTAACAAACAATATAAATATAAATAATATATAATATGTTGGGACAATTTTGGGTAAAAGAAATTTTGAATATACTTTTTTTGTATTGAAATTATGTTTTTAAGCTGTGATTTATTTTTTATTTTATGTTTTAATTGAATTGAACAAATTCTATATTAAAAGGTTAAATTCTTGTTTTTCAATAATACAATTTAAAAAATGAATATTAAAAAAAAAAAATTAAGGTGTTGTGCCAGAGACAACACAAGGGATACCTCAAACACATTTGTTTTTGGGCCTACGGGTCACCTTGACCCAGAGACAACACAAGGGATACCACAAACACAATTGTTTTTGGGCCTACGGTAACCTTGACCCAGAGACAACAGAAGGGATACCAAAAACACATTTGTTTTGGGGCCTTTGGGTCGCATTGACCAAGAGACAACACAAGGGATACCTCAAACACATTTGTTTTTGGGCCTACGGGTCACCTTGACCCAGAGACAACACAAGGGATACCACAAACACAATTGTTTTTGGGCCTATGGGTCACCTTGACCCAGAGACAACACAAGGGATACCTCAAACACATTTGTTTTTGGGCCTACGGGTCACCATGACCCAGAGACAACACAAGGGATACCTTAAACACATTTGTTTTTGGGCCTACGGGTCACCATGACCCAGAGACAACACAAGGGATACCACAAACACAATTGTTTTTGGGCCTATGGGTCACCTTGACCCAGAGACAACACAAGGGATACCTCAAACACGTTTGTTTTTGGGCCTACGGGTCACCATGACCCAGAGACAACACAAGGGATACCTCAAACACGTTTGTTTTTGGGCCTACGGGTCACCATGACCCAGAGACAACACAAGGGATATCACAAACACATTTGATTTTGGGCCTTGGGGTCACCTTAAGGTTTTACCTTACCTTACCTTAACTTACCTTAGCTTACCTTGACCCAGAGACAACACAAGGGTTAAAAAAACAACCTGTCAAGATACCAATTATTTATTTCAATTATTCAATTAAAAACGATTTGAACATTTCCATATGAAAATTATTGAATTCAATTCCTCATGAAAATAAATCAACAACCAAAGTTTAAAAATTCAAACTCCTTATTTTTTACTTCTATATTTTTGTTTATATCAAAATGTATACAGATATAACTCTCAGGTTTAGCTAAAAAAAAAATAGGCAAATCTGCTGGGTGGTCTATTGTTAGTGGAAAATCAAAAATGGTGCATAAAGCAGGCAGAACCGTATCTTTACTTCGGACACAATTTTGGCGTTCAGTAAAATTTCGGGCTCTGATTGGTCCACACGACTTATCGTTGAATTCGGAAGTTCGGGTCATTTTGGACGGACTAGATATTTCTGGGCCGATAGAGAGAAGAGCGATGAAGACATGGAGGACTGGACCAAGCTTCAACCTCCGGAGACTCCATCAGCTGCTCGACTCCAGCGCCCCCCGCTGGCGTCCAGGAGACGCTGATGGATGTAGCCTTTAATTGGAGGTCAACGCCCGAGTCCCAGCGTGACTCAAGTGACTCACCACGACTCCTAGAAGAAGTCTTCTTCTTAAAGTGTTGCGTGTGATCCAGATGTTTCTGGACCACCGTGGGCTATGCATTTTGCATTAAGCTAGGTAGCATTGCTAATGGCTACATTTAAAAAACAACAATAAAAAAACGTTTAACAATCTGATGCCTCAGTTCCTCTTCGCAGTTTGTGAGTCGGACTCACTTCCTGCCGGGTCATAATGGCCAACTTCCGTGTAGTCCATCAGGAAATATCCACTGGTGGACGCCAACATCATTACAGGTATAAAACATCGTCAGAAAAACCATATTTTATGGCCAAGTGGAAGCTAAGAAAGTGGTGAGACATTTCAATTTTTCACACACACCTTCAGTGGCATCTGGCTGGACAGCAGGGAGGTCAGGGGCAGGTCGGATGTCGTTTGATGTCTCTGGAGGTTCTGAGACCTTCTGAGACTGGAGAACTCTTCAAATGAAAGTTGTCGGTTGGAGTCCCGCCGGGTGCCGTTGCTGCTGTTTCCATCTGCAGCTAATAATGTTCAGGCGGTGTGAACCAAACACACACACACGTGCTGCAGAGATCACTGTCACACACACACACACGCACACACACATACACACACAAGTGTTGTTGTTTATCAACATGTAACTCGTTCAACTCAGTTGCTAGTTTGAAACCCTGCAAGGCAAACAAGGACGCTCGGAGAGGAAACTAAAAATGTCAGTCATTGACAAGAAAGTATTTATTATTCATCATTATTGTTAATATTCAATGTTTTTGCTTCTTTTTTTGTGGCTGCAAACGTTATTTTTCCACTGCTTTCACTTTATTTATCGACATTTTTAATGTTGTACTAATTATCTTCTACTTCTATTTATACTACTTATTCTACTACTACTTATACTTATACTACTCATTCTACTACTACTTATACTTATACTTTTACTACTAATTCTACTACTAATTCTGCTACTACTTATACTTGTACTTATACTACTAATTCTACTACTACCTATACTTCTACTTATACTACTAATTCTACTACTAGTTCTGCTTATCCTTATACTACTAATTCTACTACTAGTTCTACTTATATTACTACTTATAATACTTTTTATCCTTATACTTATACAACTAATTCTACTACTACTTATACTTTTACATATACTACTACTTCTTATACTTATACTAGTCATTCTGCTACTACTTATACTAATACTACTAATTCTACTGCTAGTTCTACTTATACTTATACTACTAATTCTACTACTATTTCTACTTATACTACTAATTTTACTTATACTTATACTACTAATTCAACTACTACTTATACTTGTACTACTAATTCTACTACTACTTATACTTATACTACTAATTCAACTACTACTTATACTTATATTTATACTGCTAATTATACTACTAATTCTACTAATACTTATACTAATACTACTAATTCTACTACTACTTATACTTATACTACTAATTTAACTACTACTTATACTTATATTTATACTGCTAATTCTACTACTTATTCTTCTACTACTTATACTTACATTTATACTGCTAATTCTACTACTAATTCTACTACTGCTTCTACTAATTATACTTGTACTGTACTACTAATTCTACTACTGCTTTTACTAATTATATTTATACTGCTAATTCTACTACTGCTTCTACTAATTATACTTGTACTGTACTACTAATTCTACTACTTCTTTTACTAATTCTATTCATACTGCTAATTCTACTACTGCTTTTACTAATTATACTTGTACTGCTCCTTCTACTACAAGAGATGGAAGCTCCCATACCTCCCTCTCTGGAGGCACCAGAGCGTCTCTGTCTGTGGCAGGAGGCGATGGTTGCGGCTCCTCTTCAGCCTGAACGGTGGGAGGAACCTTCACACACCAACACTTCTGCTGGTTCTGTTTTGAATTATGTTGTCCAAACGGCTTCACCTCCGACATTCTCTCTGTGCTCCAGGAGGGAAGCTGGCTCGCTGGAACAGACTTCATACAGTAATAACCATAATTAACATGCCAGAGCTGGTTATTTGGGTCGGATCGCCATGGCAACTGAGTCCACTGTAATGGCAGGAGCAGGCAGAACTCCAGGCCCGGCAGGCGGCGGCTCACTGCGAGGAGACCGAAGACACACAAAGAGGCGCCGCGACACCAGCGCTCGCTCTAGAACCTCTGATTGGACCGGAGTCCACGGGGTTTGTGGGTAAAAAAAAACTCTCACTCGTGTGCGGCAGCCTGGACGCGGCAGGTTGTCGGTTCCAGTCCTGGCTGACATTGGAGAGATGGCGGGCGAACCAGAGACCCTACGACACCTGACCGAGTCCAACAACATCTGCCTCTCAGGCGTCTCACGACACACTGGCGACGCTTGATCCTGATTGGCCCGTCACACTGGCACGTTTCATCGGATATCTGCAGTGTGTGTTTTTTATTCTTGTTGTGTTTCAGGCTTGTGTTGTCGTCTTTTATTTGTTTATTGAGGGATTCATGCGTCCCACAATTGTGTTGTGTTTAGTGTAAGTTATGTTTGTTTAGAGTCATAAGTTGTGTTACTTCTTAATGAAGTCACTTATTTTGTAATAATTATTGTTGTATTGAGTTTGTTGTTGTCGTCATGTGTTGTTGTTGATATTGTCTTCACTCATAATCCATTTTTGTGTTTACATGAATTTGTCAGTCAATTTTTTTTTTTGCCTAATAACTCGTTTCTTTTTTTTTGTGAGTCATTAGTCACAGAATTGTGTTGACATTGTGTGCGAGTTCAGTTTGTTTGGATTAATCAGTTGAGTTTCTGCTTAATGAGTTGTTTTGTCATTTAATTATTAATGATTGTTTGCGTGTAAATCTTTGTTGTCTTTTGTGTGATGTAAGACTTTTGCGTGTTCTTTGTTTTCGTCAGTAAAAAAAATGTTGTGTCAACAAATGACTTGTTTTTGTTTTTCATTGAGTGAGTCATAAGTCGCAGAAGTGTGTACACATTATTGTCTGACTAGAGTTATGGATAAACCAGTTGTGTTGTCGTCATGTTATATTTGTGACGATGTGCGGTTGTTTTTCACTTTGTTGTCATCGGTAAACATTTAATTTTGTGTAAACAGATTGTTCTTCTTGTGTTGTTGTTGTGTTGTTTGGAGAGTTCATTCACAATTTGTCTCAAAGTTGTGTCTATATGTTCATTTATTTTGTGTTAGGTTGTTGTGTTGTTATCTGGGTGATTGTGTCATAACCATGTTTTGTTTGTTATATTGTGTGTTTGTGTTCCAAGATGTGAGTATCTAGTTGTGTTGCATGTTTTGTTTGTTTTATTGTGTGTGTTTGTGTTCCAAGATGTGAGTATATAGTTGTGTTACATGTTTTGTTTGTTTTATTGTGTGTGTTTGTGTTCCAAGATGTGAGTATATACTTGTGGTGCATGTTTTATTTGTTTTATTGTGTGTGTTTGTGTTCCATGATGTGAGTATATAGTTGTGTTTCATGTTTTGTTTGTTTTATTGTGTGTGTTTGTGTTCCAAGATGTGAGTATCTAGTTGTGTTGCATGTTTTGTTTGTTTTATTGTGTGTGTTTGTGTTCCAAGATGTGAGTATATAGTTGTGTTTGATGTTTTGTTTGTTTTATTGTGTGTGTTTGTGTTCCAAGATGTGAGTATATAGTTGTGTTGCATGTTTTATTTGTTTTATTGTG
The DNA here is from genome assembly GCF_982586985.1 of Callionymus lyra. NCBI lineage: Eukaryota > Metazoa > Chordata > Actinopteri > Syngnathiformes > Callionymidae > Callionymus > Callionymus lyra. The sequence continues at coordinate 16,312,040 of NC_141829.1, forward strand.
TGTGTTTGTGTTCCAAGATGTGAGTATCTAGTTGTGTTTAATGTTTTGTTTGTTTTATTTTGTGTGTTTGTGTTCCAAGATGTGAGTATATAGTTGTGTTGCATGTTTTATTTGTTTTATTGTGTGTGATGGTGTTCCAAGATGTGAGTATATAGTTGTGTTTCATGTTTTGTTTGTTTTATTGTGTGTGTTTGTGTTCCAAGATGTGAGTATATAGTTGTGTTGCATGTTTTATTTGTTTTATTGTGTGTGTTTGTGTTCCAAGATGTGAGTATCTAGTTGTGTTTAATGTTTTGTTTGTTTTATTTTGTGTGTTTCTGTTCCAAGATGTGAGTATATAGTTGTGTTTCATGTTTTATTTGTTTTATTGTGTGTGTTTGTGTTCCAAGATGTGAGTATATAGTTGTGTTGCATGTTTTATTTGTTTTATTGTGTGTGTTTGTGTTCCAAGATGTGAGTATCTAGTTGTGTTTAATGTTTTGTTTGTTTTATTTTGTGTGTTTGTGTTCCAAGATGTGAGTATCTAGTTGTGTTTAATGTTTTGTTTGTTTTATTTTGTGTGTTTGTGTTCCAAGATGTGAGTATATAGTTGTGTTGCATGTTTTATTTGTTTTATTGTGTGTGATGGTTTCCAAGATGTGAGTATATAGTTGTGTTTCATGTTTTGTTTGTTTTATTGTGTGTGTTTGTGTTCCAAGATGTGAGTATATAGTTGTGTTGCATGTTTTATTTGTTTTATTGTGTGTGTTTGTGTTCCAAGATGTGAGTATCTAGTTGTGTTTAATGTTTTGTTTGTTTTATTTTGTGTGTTTGTGTTCCAAGATGTGAGTATATAGTTGTGTTTCATGTTTTATTTGTTTTATTGTGTGTGTTTGTGTTCCAAGATGTGAGTATATAGTTGTGTTGCATGTTTTATTTGTTTTATTGTGTGTGTTTGTGTTCCAAGATGTGAGCATATAGTTGTTTTCATGTTTTGTTTGTTTTATTGTGTGTGTTTGTGTTCCAAGATGTGAGTATATAGTTGTGTTTCATGTTTTATTTGTTTTATTGTGTGTGTTTGTGTTCCAAGATGTGAGTATCTAGTTGTGTTTAATGTTTTGTTTGTTTTATTTTGTGTGTTTGTGTTCCAAGATGTGAGCATATAGTTGTTTTCATGTTTTGTTTGTTTTATTATGTGTGTTTGTGTTCCAAGATGTGAGTATATAGTTGTGTTTCATGTTTTGTGTGTTTTATTGTGTGTGTTTGTGTTCCAAGATGTGAGTATATAGTTGTGTTTCATGTTTTGTTTGTTTTATTGTGTGTGTTTGTGTTCCAAGAGGTGAGTATATAGTTGTGTTTCATGTTTTGTTTGTTTTATTTTGTGTGTTTGTGTTCTAAGATGTGAGTATATAGTTGTGTTTCATGTTTTGTTTGTTTTATTGTGTGTGTTTGTGTTCCAAGAGGTGAGTATGTAGTTGTGTTTCATGTTTTGTTTGTTTTATTTTGTGTGTTTGTGTTCCAAGATGTGAGTATATAGTTGTGTTTCATGTTTTGTGTCGTGTCACTTGTATTATTGAGTTTCTGGTAAGATGGTTCGAGTCTAGAATTTTTGTGTTGAGTCGTTCTGAGATTGTGTGTTCGCTCTCTGATATATCATCCGAACACTTGCTCTCTGAACGTCCAGCCGTGAGGAGTCCACGGGTCTGACCCCGGACCAGCGGCAGTAGCTCGACACCTCACATCGCGAACAGGATCGAAGTCTCACAGTTTTTCCGACAACTAATTCCAGGCCGTGTCATTTCCCCGACAGGAAATGAGAAAATACTTCGTACAAATTGCGGCCCTCGCGGTCGCTCGCGTTCGCTGCTCGCTTAAGCTTCGCCGATTCTCCTGGGAGTCGAATTTTGCGGACGACGTGAATCCGTCTCTTTTTCGTTCACAGCCCAGCTTTTGTGCGGCCGACACTTTCTCCCGAGCAAAACCTGAACACGAGCTGCGGCGCTGGAGACGATAAACGTCCAAATGAGAAACTGATGTGAGCGACGGCGCCGCGCTCCGCAGGTGGCGTGTGAATCTGATCCGTCTGAAATAAAGCCAGCGCCTCCAGATCCTGCCTACGTGCCCCCGGGCAAGACTGTGTGCAGGGATCTTGAGCCCAGAAGTGCAAATAAGTCTTGGCTGCGAGTGGTTCAGTTGGGTGAAGAAGAGCCCGGGCTCTCAGCACACACACACACACACACACACACATCCGAGACGGAAACAAAGAAATCTGTGATGATATTTAATGAGCCTTAGTCTGATGAAGCTTCATGAAGCAGTGTCATTACTTTTAGAGTCCACTAGATGGCGCACTATTGTTCTAATGAAACATCTAACTGATGGCGCCACCTACTGACCTCTAAACAACATGACACTGTTTCATGAAGCTTCATCACCAACTTTTTCTCTTTCAATTAATTGACTTTAATTGATGTTAATATTTTGTGCTGCTTTTACTTTGAAATATTATTCATGCACGAGTGGCAAATTAAACTTTTAATCCAAATATTTTGGGAAATGCTTCCACCCAGATGGTGTATATGTTTGCAATGACCGCCTTATTGTTTTTATAGTTAATAAAATCGCTGACACTCACTCGTTAAAAGCCTCTCGGGCTTCGGGGCAAACAACGAGAGATGCTCTTCGCAGTTACATATTTATGCACAAACAGCTGTTCGGTTTGAGACGTTCCTTATATTATTCTGGAGGAAATCAAAGGATTTGGACTAAAGTTTTTAGTTCTATCTGTCTTTATTTTGTTGGAGAAGATGTTCAATCGTTCTGTTTATTTGCTGATAGTGTGAGGGATGACAGCTGTAGAGTAATTCACTGTGAAGACAATCGTTTATGACGATTAAAAAACTAGTTTTAAAGACGTCGCAGGTACATTTTGTGTCAGATTCACATCTACATAGAGTTTGTGGCAGTTTTTCTTCAAATCTCTCTGATCATCATCACATTTTGTTCCATCATTCTAAACTTCCACCATTTTTTCTCTGTATTTTAACTTGTTTTTACTATGGAAGTCCATGACATGGTGCTGGCAACGCCACACATAACCACGCCCATTTTTTAAAAGAGAAACATTCAACATATTTAAAATAATACCTATTTTTTTTGTAAAGAAAACACCCAAATTGAATAAAAGAATCTTGAACGAAAAAATGATAAAAAAAAAAGTATTGTGAATATCTAGGATTAAAGTTTTGTGACATAATTGTCAATAAAACATTATTATTAAAGAGCAACTTATGTTAAAACCAAACTCTTCCTTCTCAAAGTCTTCCTCTCCAAGATGCATTAAGTCCCTCATCGTGACCATGTTTTGAACTGGAATTTCAGCGAACAAGAGGTTAAAAGAGCACAGTCCATTATGACATAATAATGGGCTTCACTCCTCCTCCAGCCAGCTGTAATCATGCCCGCTTTGTGTATACAACGAGTCCCTTGGAAGTGGAGACTTCCAGGATGATGACGATGCGACATACTCTGATGTTTGACCAATCACAGCTGAGTGGGCGTGGTTATGGTAAACAAGATTTATGCTGAAGAATAACATTTCCAGTGGGCGGGGCTTAAGCACATTTTCTAATGTAAATATTTCAATGAAAAGAGAGTTTTGTAGAAACAAACACATACTGATGAGTACAATAGAGGTCCAAGATGTATTTAAAACACACTTAAGTCGAAACATTTGTTTCCCTTTAAGAATAATCACAGATTAAAATAATTACTGAATATATTTTTTTTCCCATGATCGACCATAAATAGCGGAGCAGACGATTGTGATTTTGGGATCTTGTAAGTGGGTCAAACTTTACTTGTGGATGTAATGAGTGAAACCACAGTTATAAACAGGAACGGCTGAGTATAGAGAAGCGGAGGAAGTTGTGCGTCAGTTAAAAAATCAAAGCCATACATGGATAGTTTTTGTGGAAAAGAAGAAGAAAGTCGTTACAAACTAAAGACCGTGGCCTTATTTATTGGTGACCACACTCACGTTCTAATGACAAAAATACATCCATCATTTGTGTGTGTTTCGAGCTGGTAATCGTTTTTTTCTCCCTGATATGAACACACACTTCCATCACACCACTAAATATACACAATAATGGGTGAGTTTTGACCCGTTTGCGTCTCTCTGTTCCATCATGGCAGGTGCTCTTCTCTGAACCTACGATGAGTTAAGAGTCTGTTCTTGTTCTTTCAAACATGAACCAGGAAAGATGACTCCTCGACTCGGGAACATCCGTCATGAAACAAAACGCACAATCAGCTCCGCTCAGGTTGTCTGCCGGGTTCATTTCCCAGAGCGACACAATTAGACGAAAACACGACGCCTAATTTTGTCCTGCGCTCTCCGGGGATATGCTAATGTACGGCGGCGCAGAGACGCGCGTTTATGCTTTCAAGTCCACGTCAATTATTCATCTCATATGTTTTTTGCCAGTCGCTCAGGAGCGCTCGCTAACAACCACTTCCTGATCCAGGAATCGAGGGAAAACAAACAAACAGGGATCATGTCTGGGTAAACAGTGTGTTTGACTCGTCACCTTATTAACCCATGAGTCGTGAATATGAATCTCTCCTGACACCTGATTCATATTGGTTCAAAGTAAAGCTTCAAAAGAAGACAATTAAATCATTCTGAGTCAAGTCTGAACCGACTCAAATGTTCGATTCTTTCAGCTGATTTCTGGGTCTTTTCGTGTCTTTTAATGAATCTTCGGGTTTGAGACTCGAGTCGTGAGTTAGCGTGTCGTCGCATGCAAGTGACTCAGTTATTAACGAGAAGATTTAAGTTTGTAGAATGGAAGCGACTCAGTCAAAATGACTCGTTCACGTCAGAGACTCGTCCGATCATGTCTGGGTAAACAGTGTGTTTGATTTGTTACCTTATTAACCCATGAGTCATGAATATGGATCTCTCCTGACACCTGATTCATATTGGTTCAAAGTAAAGCTTCAAAACAAAGAAAATAAAAACCTTCTGAGTCAAGTCTTAACCGACTCAAATGTTCGATTCTTTCAGCTGATTTCTGGGTCTTTTCTTGTCTTTTAATGAGTCTTCGGGGTTTGAGACTCGAGTCTTGAGTTAGTGTGTCGTCGCATGCAAGTGACTCAGTTATGAACGAGAAGATTTAAGTTTGTAGAATGGAAGCGACTCAGTCAAAATGACTCGTTCACGTCAGAGACTCGTCCGATCATGTCTGGGTAAACAGTGTGTTTGACTCGTCACCTTATTAACCCATGAGTCATGAATATCTCCTGACACCTGATTCATAGTGGTGCAAAGTAAAGCTTCAAAAGAAGACAATTAACACCTTGTGAGTCAAGTCTTAACCGACTCAAATTTTCGATTCGTTCAGCTGATTTCTGGGTCTTTTCGTGTCTTTTAATGAATCTTCGGGTTTGAGACTCGAGTCGTGAGTTAGCGTGTCGTCGCATGCAAGTGACTCAGTTATGAACGAGAAGATCTAGTTTGTAAATCAAATAGAATGGAAGCGACTCAGTCAAAATGACTCGTTCACGTCAGAGACTCGAGTCGAGTCGCGGCAAGGATCCGGACTCTGGACTCCTTTTCCTGTGTGACCAGAAGGTCTGACGGAGTGACGGGAGCTGCTGTTGAAAGCAGGGAAATGATCAGGACCCCGAAGGCTGAGCCTTGACCTCTGACCCCACAGATTAGTCCCCGGGGTCCCGGACGTCAGCGTGGAAACTGAGCAGGAGGAGGGCGGAAAGAAAAACACTTAAATGGATCTCAGGAATCTTTTTCGGGCCGCTTGAAAAAACATTTATGGGCTGGAGTGTCCAGAATCGTTCCTCTTCATCTCATCGCTCCCAAATCTGGAAACGTTTTCTTCGCCGGGATGACATCACTTCCTGTTACTGTGCAGTTGAGATAAGTGTAACATTCAACAGCGTTGATGACTAAATAACGATAAGGAAGTGCTCAGACCGGCGACCATTAGAGACCTGAGGGCTGGTATTTTATTACAATTTCTTCTACAAGAAACGACACTGAATCATTTTACTGTTCAGTATAATTATTAAGGATATTTTTATCTCTTTTTTAGGTCTTTTTGTATTTTCCTTTTGGCTTTTATTGCCTTGTCTTTTTATTTACTTTTATTTCCTTACTGCAGTTTTAAGCTCTGGGTTTCGTTTGTTTACATCTGTTTCTGCAATAACACATTTTGGAGTTTGACACGACTACAGTTTTACTGAAAGGTTGATGATATTTTGATGGATTTCTGAACCTCCATCTGGATCCATAACTCTATTGAAGAGTCAATCACTCTCTAGCACAAGCTCCCACTTTCTTACTCTTTTACTGTGTGTGTTGTGCCAGCAAGTTTTCGGGACCACTACTGCCTCCTGTAGTCCTGTTGAGGAAATAAATTAAAAGCGAATAGTTGGTTAAAGAAAGATTATGTGAGAGTGAGCTGCTTGGCAGCAGTCTGTTTGTCAAGTTTGTATTCAGGATGATACGTAACATAATTATAAATAGAAAAATGTATAAATATATAACTAAAAGTATTAATAAACATGTGAATTTATATAAAAATAAATAAATAACTTTTTTTTATATTTGTGGGAAAACAGGGCTATTTCACTGTATGAATACATTTATTTATATGTACATTTTTTAACTTTTAATTATGTCTATATTTAATTATATATTTATAGGTTTAGCTTTGCATTGATTTCCACTTTATTACTTTCATTTGATTTTTTTAACATTTTGCTGGCAGTATGCAGTCCAAAGCATATTTAATCACATATTTAGTCCAAGTATTTACACATTTATTTATTTATGTAGACCTGTTCATTGCAGTGGTCAGTGGCTGCGATGCCACGATGTAGAGCGGCGTACTCTCCTCCTTCAGGCCGGAGGTCAAAGGTCAGTCCAGACTTTTTATTTCCAGCTTGTTGACTCGGATCAGCCTCAGAGTTCGGCAAACACAGACTCACTCTGCAGGACAAACACCGGGTTTTAAGCTGATCAGCAAATCAGCTCAGCCGCCGCGTCGGCAAACAGACGACGCTTCGTGGTCGCCGCGGCGACACCATGTGACTCGCGACTTGGATCACCGTCGAAAAACATTTTGTTTCATTTTTGTCACGTCAAAGTCCTGCTCTGTGGATTAACTGTTCGGCATCATCAACCTGCAGCTGGTGAGAGTCGAGTCAACAAAATCCTCGGATCAGACGGATGAGGATCAGCTCCTCTGAGTCTCTCGCTTGTGTCATTTGTTCGCGATTAATTGACTCATTAATTGACTCATTTGACTCATTTGACTCTCACCATTGCTCAATGACAATATGTTATTATGGTAATAACGACGGTAATATGTAATCAATAGTAAATCGCTTTAATCTGTATTACGAATGTAGCCATTAGCATGAGGATCTAGCTGTACGTGTGTGCTCATTAAAACCGCTAGGAGTCGACTGTATCCTCTCGTCCTTAGTCATCGCCGGTATCTAGCTGGATTTCATCGTCCTTTTAGCTGCGGAGAACGAATATTAGTTCATTTTTATATACACAGAAATGAACTAATATTGCAGTTTATTTGTAAATACAAATATACAATTTATTCATTTTAATGATATGTAAACCATAGAATAACTATGAATACTAAGTAAATAAATATAATTTCAATATAGTTTTGTTAAGGACAAAGAAACAGTGAACACACAAGTTGGCGTTGATGGTCCGGATGCGATAGTGAAGGAAGTCAAGACCGCGAAGCCGAGACTAGGTTTCATTCTTCAAGTCCTCCAGTCGGCAAACACCACCTGACCTCAGGTGACCTCGGCGCCGGCGCCAGATTAGCACAGCAAACACGGTGAAGTGGCTCCTCGCTCGCTGTCACACAGCACAAAAAAAACTCTGTGTTTATGTGCCGACACGTTCACAACTCACTTCCCATTTGTTGTTGTGATCACCTCGCCGCCCCTCCCCCGCTCGCCGACACAAACATCACTCCGGCTTCTTTATGGCGGCGAAGGAGGTAAACAAAGACGCCGAGCGCGTTTCTTTATTTATGTTTTCCCGAGCTCGCAGCGGCAGAAATCTTCTCCGGCAAAAACTCCTAATCTGTTTTTGTTTTTCCCGTTGATGACGATCTTCGCACTCGCCATTATCTGCGGCGTGCAGAGGGGGGGGATGGCGAAGTGGAGGCGAAGCACTTTTCCCGAGGATTGACCTCCACGAGGGCGCGACGCCGGAGCAGAATTCACAAGAAGCTTAAGACTTTTGTCTGAACACTTAATCCACACAACTTTCCACTGAAAGTTCTGAGACAGCAATAATACAGTCGCTAGAACATGGTAGCATTGGATGCTACGTCATCGACTCAACACTCCCAGCTCTCCAGGGTCGACTACACTTTACCAGATGTAGCAGTAAAAGTACTAGCAGTAGCTGTAGCGATAGAAGTGCTAACGGTAGAAGTGCTAACGGCGAGTGGAAGAAAAGGACGAAATACAGAGAATACACCTTTGCAGACGGGGACCAAGACGACTTAAAAATGAACTTTAAAAATAAGCTACCTCTCTTTTTCTTTCTGTTGAATGTTGAGGCAACATTTTGGATTCTGAATATGAATTTATCTGTGTTAGGAGTGTGTAAAACTCTAAACCAGACGCCGAAAAAAACCTTAAAATTGTTCGACAAATCCACTAAATACTTACTAATAGTAAACTATTTTTGGGGATTAAGGATATAGTCTCCCTTGTGGTAGTAGTTACAGTAATATGTATTTAAAAGAGTTGTTGTCTTCATAGAGGTACTACTGGTAGTAACAGTACTAGTAGTAGTAGTAGAAGTGACAGTAGTAGTAATAGAACTAACAGTAGTGGTAGTAGAAGAAGTAACAGTAGAGATAATAGTAGAAATAACAATAGTTTTATTAGTAATATAAACAGTATTAATAGTAGTAGTAAGTAAGTAAGTAAGTAAATAATGGTTATTTGTAAAGTGGGTCACAAAGCGCTTTAACAATCAGTAATATTAGTAGTATTAAAAGTAATAATTGTGAAGTAGCAATAGTAGTAGAAGTGACTGTAGTAGTAGAATAAGAAGTAGTAGAAGTAATAGTAGTTGTAGTAGTAGCAATGGTAGTAGTAGTTGTAGAAGAAGAGGAAACAGTAGTAATAGCAGTAGTATAGGTAACATTACTAATAGTATTAGAATAAATAGTAGTAGAAGTAGATGTCATAGCAGTATTAAAATATGTAACAATAGTAGTAGTAGAATACAAAGAAGTAGATAATAATAACATTAGTAGTAGTATAGGTTACAGTAGTAATAGTAGTAGTAGTATCAGTAGAAGTAACAGTAGTCACAGTAGTAGCGATAGTAGTGGTAATAGAAGTAACAATGACACAAGTAGAAAAATAAGTAATAGTAGTTGTAGTCAAAATAATAGCAGTAATGGTATTAGAGGTAACAATAGTAGTAACATTATAAGTAACAAAAAATATTAGTGGGAGTAACAGTAGTAGAAGTAGAAGTAACAATGGAAATTGCAGTAGAATCATTTTATAATTAATAGTAATAGTAGAAGTAATAGAAGTAGTAGTCATAGTAGTAGTAGTAGCAATGTAGTAATTATTCTGGTAGTTATTAAAAATGTAGCAATGTAGTTTTATAAAATAAGTAGTAGAAGTTGTACTTCTCTAACTGGTCCTGGGTTGTTCCTATGTCTCCCAGATGAATCCGATCTTGCAAGTCTTATTTGGTCTTTTCTAGGTCCTGGATTTGTCTGACATCTGGTCTAGTGCTCATTCTGGTTTACTGGTTCTGGTCCTGGTTCTGTCCTCGCTGAGCTTGTTGTCAATCTCCTGGTCACGTCCATCTGGTCCTGCTTCAGTGCAGAACATTTCTCTTCATCCTGGTCTCCGTCAGCAGGTGCTCCTCAGAGACCCGTGCACGTGAAGACCTGGTCCACCTCAGTCTGCCCCTGTGGATTTCAGAGCAATCAAGATTAAGAGAGAAACTATTTCCTGCTCCGACCGGCGGGAACACGATGGTCTTCCAGACTAATTCCAAAGTCCCCGCGGGCGTGACGGACAGATACGACACATTTTAACTTGTAATCACTCCGGACTCTCGAGGATTTCGGAAACGTTTAAAATCTGTGTCCGGTCCCACGGCGAGCCCCCGGAATGTTTATCATCAGTTACTTCCTGCTTCTTTCTCGTCGTGAGATGAAGTCTTAAAATAAGTGAGGAGCTGATCCTCATCATGTGGAGACGACACACCAACATGTTGAAAAATATTGATTGCTGATCTGAATTGATTATTTTAGTCAAGATTGAATCTGATTCTAGGTTGATTACTTTAGTCGACATCAACCTGTTAGTAGAATGATGGTTTGAACTTAAATTAACTTGTCTACATTGATTAGTAAAGTCTATCCTCATGGATCAATAAAGTTATATCTATCTAAATATGGATTTGATTGATTATTTGAGTTGTGATAGTCTATTTACTAGATTACTATTTGAATCTAGATTTACTTTTTGGTCTACATTAACTAGTTTAGTCTAGATTGATTAGTTTGGTCTAAAATGACTAGTTAAGTCAAGATTGACAATTAGAGTATAGATTTACTTTTTGTTGTAAATTAAATAATTTAGTCGAGATTTGCAACTTTAATCTAGGTTTACTAGTTCGGTCTAGAATGACTAGTTTAATCTATATTGAATCTATATTGACTTATTTAGTCTTTAATGACTAGTTTAATCTATATTGAATCTATAATGACTAGTTTAATCTATATTGAATCTATAATGACTAGTTTAATCTATATTGACTAATTTGGTCTAGTATATTTAGTTAAGTCTAGATTGACTTGTTTTGACTCGGATGACTATTTAAGTTGAACTAGTTGAGACTAGATTGACTAGTTTGCTTTAAATTTCCAAGTGTATCCAAAAATGATGTATGTAGTCTAGAATGACTACTTTAGTCCAGATTAACTAGTTGTTAATTAACTAGTCTAGTTGTGTCTAGAATGACCGAAGTCTGAAATAAGTGAGTAGCTGATCCTCATCCTGCTTCTATCAACATAAGAAAATACACATATGCAAAATGTTTTGTTTTTTTAGACAAAGTGCTTTATCTTTTCATAACAAGCTGTAACAGTGTGTGTGTGTGTGTGTGTGTGTGTGTGTGTGTGTGTGTGTGTGTGTGTGTGTGTGTGTGTGTGTGTGTGTGTGTGTGTGTGTGTGTGTGTGTGTGTGTGTGTGTGTGTGTGTGTGTGTGTGTGTGTGTGTGTGTGTGTGTGTGTGTGTGAATGCGTTCAAGGACAGGTAGTCCTCAGACTGTGTGGTCTCCGTGAACTTGTTCGCTATAGACAGAGAAGGGTCGGGGGAGCAAGGGCCTGCTGGGAGTTGAGGAGAGAGGGCTTGATTAAACACCGGCCCCGCAGCAGGAACAGAGTCTCAGAGGGGACGAACTCCAGAGTCGCTGACTTTCGAGTCGTGTACAAGAAGAACCACCATATGGACCACAATTCAAGTGAAGGTCTCTGAGGTCACCGTAGCTCCATGAAAACAGAAGAATTGAATTGATAATAAATCAACAACAGAGATATAAAATTAAACCATTAAATACATGAAGATAAATTCACCTGCAGGTGTTTCACTCTTACTCCAGAGGATCAAGGTCTTGGCCAAGCAAGGTTCAGATCTTCAGATAAATAAATAAAAAAGCTGCTTATCTGCTCTTCGTCTTCCAGAGACATCTCCGGTGCATCTTCAGCGCCTCATCTTCCTCCACATTCTCCTGACGAGTCAATCTGCTTTGTTTAATAATTCACAAGTCAATCTACCTGCGGCGCAGTCCCGGGCCGGCACCGGCGCCGACCCGGGAGATAAATATGAGCCGAACCATCGACGACTTCTCCGTGTGAGGAAGATCCATGTCGCTCCGCAGAGACTAGTGAGCGACATCACTGCCATCTTTGAAAGACTAGAAGCATAATTACTTGAATGTGTCGTGTGTAGTTCATGAACCCGTTGTTTATTCAGAACCTTTTGCATGAAGATAAACTAACTAGTTGACCACAGTTCCTCCGTAGATTGACTAGTTTAGTCTGGATTAGATATTTCAGTCAAAATCAATTTGTTTAGTCCAGATGAATTAGTTTAGCCTTGATTAACTAGTTTATTTTTGATTGACCACTTTAGTCTGTGACTTCTTAATAGACTTCTTAAATTGACTGGTTAAGTTTAGTCTAGATTGATTTGCTTTGATCATTCTAGTCAAGATTAATCAGTTTAGTCTAGATTTACTAGTTTATTAGTATTGATCATTTGATCTTAAAACAACTTTTTTTTTTTCTAGGTTGGCTATTTTAGCCTAGATAGGTCTATATTAACAAGTGTATTCTAGATGTCCCTGTTTAGTCTAGATCATGTTAAGATGGACATGTTGGGTCTAGATTGAGTAGATTAGTTGAGATCAACTAGTTAGTCTAGATTGAACTCAAATGTAATTGGTAACTCTTCATTATTTATTGTAGTCTTGATTGACTATTTTAGTCTAGAATGAATATTTTAGTCTAGATCGACTAGTTGTGTATAGATTCACTAGTTTGGTCCAGATTGACTAGTTTAGTGTAGATTAACATGTTGAGTCTATATTTAGTTGTTACGTCTAGATTTATTAATTTAGGCTACATTGACTAGTCTGGCCAAGAATGACTAGTTTAGTCTAGATTTAGTCGTTCAGTCTAGATTCACTAGTAAGTTATTTATTTCGTCTACATTTACTAGTTTGGCCAATATTTACTAGTCTCGTCTAGATTCAGTATTTTAGTCTTAATGGACTAAGTTGGTCTATATTGACTAGTTTTGTCTAGAGTTATTAATTTAGTCGTCATTGTCTAGTTTGGTCAAGATTTAGTAGTTGAGTCTAGATTTAGTAGTTGAGTCTAGATTCACTAGTTTAGTCTAAATTCATTTAATTAGTCTACATTGACTAGTTAGGCCCAGATTGACAAGTCTAGTCTAGATTCAGTAGTCTACCCTAAATGTACTAGATTAGTGTACATTGACTAGTATACAACACATTTCTCCGATCCTTAAAACTCTTCACTGGCCTCCAGTTTCTTTCAGGATCAACTTTAAAATTCTGGTTCTTACTTTCAGATCTATTCATGGTCAGGCTCCTCCTTATATCACTGATCTGATCCAGCCTTACACCCCAGCTCGGGCTCTGAGGTCTGTGGATCAGAATCTACTGATGGTTCCTCGCAGACGGCTCAGGACCAGAGGAGAGAAATCCTTCCAGGCTGTTGCTCCTAAGCCTCTTCCTCTGTGCTTGATGGATCTACTGACTCCTTCAAGAAACATCTTAAGAAGTTTTTATTTGTTCAGGCTTTTCCTTGATTTTCTGGAACTCCTGTTGTGTTATCATTTTTATCTTGCCCTTTAAAGTATATACTTTATTGAGTATTGTTTTTATTGTTTAAGCGCTTTGTGACCCTGGTCTGGAAAAGCGCTATACAAATAAAAATTACTTACTTACTTACTTACAACCATTTAATAATGTGAAAACAATTGAATGAACGAATCGGTTGCGTCACATCGTAGACTCACCGGTCGCTCCTGGTGGTGGAAGCAGAAATGACTGGTTCAGCTCACGTCCTCGGTCGTCTCATGGTAATTTAAGACGAATCGTTCTGTTCATCCTCTCGTCTGCAGGCGAGTCAGAGGTGTAATTACACATTTGAGCGTGAGAGTTTAATTTGCACCTCTCATCTGCAGTGATCGACACGTGGGAGAGATCCGCTGGTTAACTGGATGTGGTGGGGGGTGCGACCCAGTTCCTCCCCTCACCTTTCTCACCCTCTTTATTCTGTCGCCGGCTCAATCTAAATTCATGTTCTGCAAACTCCGGCGTTAAATGAAGAAGACGAGTCATCGAAGTCGTCGGCGCCTGTCAACTCAAACTCACTCAACAAAGTCGGAAATAAAAACAATATTTTTAGAAGTTGAGGAACGAGAGGAAGTTACTCACTGATATAAATGAGATGAAAATGAGTGGATGATAGAAAGAGGCGAAGGAGAGAGCGGCAAAGAAAAACCTTACTCTGTGATTTATGAAAACTAGGACGGCACCGAGATGATGCATACCGTTGCCAAGGAGCCCATGTCAAAGCAAACAAAAAAAAGTTCCTAAAAAAAACACTTGATCGGGAGCAAACTGTGAGAGAAGAAACATTGACATTTTTCACAAGCTTTTGAGATATTTGAAGGAAAGATAAACATCGAGAAACTCAGAGAGAGTCAAAAAAAAATCTACGCACTGTGAGAGAAAGAAACTGTGAAGAAAACTTAACTAAAAAGAAAAAAAAAAGAAAACATTTTTAATGTTTTTAAAGTAAACTTCCCCAGAAAGGCAGAACTTCACTAAAAAGAAAATAAGTCAACTTATAAAAAACGACAAACTTGATAGTAACACAAAAATAATTCCTAGTGAAAAAAGAAAACAAACTATAAATAACAATTGAATATTGGCAAGTAAACTTGACAAGAAATTAAAAAAAAGAAAAATCCCCAAGAAAGAAAACCTGCTGAGAAAGAAAAATAAAAACTTGAGTGACAAAGAAAAATAAATAAAAAAGAAAATGTAAGTAGGAAAAAAAAAACTTTACAAAAGTGAAAATAGCACAAGAGTTATCCTAGAATGATTTCTGCCAGCACCTCATGCGTCTTCAATGAGGCGACGCTTGTGTTCTGCTGACATCGTCGAGTTATAATTTTATCTGTCCCACTTCAGGTGCTGCAGCTGCACCTGCTCAGGTCGCCGTCGCCCACTTTCTGCAGCTGCTGCAGGTACGAACCAACATGGCCGACTCATCCATCAACGCAGAGGACGAGTCTCACCTGCTGACGATCACGGTTCTACCTTCTCCTCCTCCTCACCCCTTTCTTCTGGAGGGATGAGGATCAGCTACCCTAAGAGTGAATAAGAGCCTTTGTGTCACACAAAAACTAACAAAAAGAGACAAACACACACGCAAAAACACTGACAAAAGCACACAAAGTAAGACACAAAACACGACTTACATCAACACATACTGTACATGCACACAATCTCACAGCCAAACACTAACACAAAAACCCACACAAAAAAAGGGAAAAAAATAAAAACTTACACGCACAAAAAACACGTAAAGAAACTAGTCCTAAACTAACCACATGTACACAAACACACACAAACACTCACTAAAACATTTTAACACACAAAACACTCACAAAGAAACACTGACACAAAAAAGGCTGACAAATAAAAACGTACACACACAAAAAAACACGAATACAAACTAGACCTTAACCAACCACACGTATACAAACACACACAAACATTTAAACACACAAAACACTAAAAAAAAAACACTGACACAAAAAACGCTGACAAATATAAACTTACACGCACAAAAAACACGTAAATAAACTAGACCTAAACCAACCACACATTTATAAACACACACAAACACTCAGTCAAACATTTAAACACACAAAACAAACACAAAAAACGATGACAAATAAAAAGTTACATGCACAAAGAAACACATAAATAAACTAGAACTAAACTAACCACACATATACAAACACACACAAACACTCGCTCTAACATTTAAACACACAAAACAAACACAAAAAAAGGATGACAAATAAAAAGTTACACGCACAAAGAAACACGTAAATAAACTAGACCTAAACTAACCACACATATACAAACACTCGCTCAAACATTTAAACACACAAAACAAACACAAAACATAGATGACAAATAAAAATGTACACGCACAAAGAAACACGTCAATAAACTAGACCGAAACTAACCACACATACACAAACACTCACTCAAACATTTAAACACACAAAACAAACACAAAACATAGATGACAAATAAAAATGTACACGCACAAAGAAACACGTCAATAAACTAGACCTAAACTAACCACACATACACAAACACTCACTCAAACATTTAAACACACAAAACACTCACAAAAAAACACTGTCAAAAAAAACGCTGACAAATAAAAACTTAGACGCACAAAAAAACATAAATAAACTAGACCTAAACCAACCACACATATACGAACACAGACAAACACTCACTCAAACATTTAAACACACAAAACAAACACAAAAAAACGATGACAAATAAAAAGTTACACGCACAAAGAAACACAAAAATAAACTAGACCTAAACTAACCACACATATACAAACACTCAGACAAAGATTTAAACACACAAAACAAACACAAAAAACGATGACGAATAAAAATTTACACCCACAAAGAAACACTTAAATAAACTAGACCTAAATTAACCACACATATACAAACACACACATGAGTCATACACACTCACAAACAGACACAAGCACACACACACAAAACTTTCAAGAAAAACACAGACACACACACAAAGACATACAAACACACCGCTCAGATACACAAAACTCACTCAAACAGTCACACAAACAGACAGAGTTGGATGCTTGAGATGTGCAGTGGTCAGTGGTCGCAGGACGTGTTGTCGACATGAACGTGATCTACAGCATCACAGCATCTGTCTGGACACATTACACTAATCACACATCAGCCGCGTCCAGCCACGAGATCTCTGGACCTTTAGTTCTGTTCAATTAAACCCGAGTAGCTCGTAAAGCAAAGCAATCAAACCTCCGATCGATCGCGACGCCGGATCCCCGCGAGCGCCGGCACGAGCACAAGAGTCGTATTAAATCATGCGTGGAGGGGGGGGGGGGGCACTGACCATAAACCTTCTCACATCTACGGGGATGAAGGACGAGCTGACCCTCATACACACACACACAGGTAACATTAGCATTAGCTTCAGCACCATTGTGGCGGAGAGAAGACATTAAGAAGCAGACGAGCTAACGGCGGCTGATGTCTCCTCCAGCCTTGACTCCGGTCGACGTGACGGATCATTGCCGACACCTCGGCGCTTTATTAAGGCACGCCGTCATCCGTCTCAGTTTCTATAGACCGGTTGAAAAGGTGAACTCACACCGGCTGTGGAAGCTGAAGAACAGAATGCTAACATGCTATCTAGCGGCGCTGAATTGCTTTGTAGCAGCGCTAACATGCTATCTAACAATGCTAACATTTTATCTAGCGGTGCTAACTTGCCATTTGGCAGTGCTAACAAGCAATCTAGCAGTACTAACTTGCTATGTAGCAGCGCTAACATGCTATCTTATAGGACTAATTTGAAATTTAGCAGCGCTAAGATGCTATCTAGCAGCACTAACTTAAAATGTCTCAGCACTATGATGCTATCTAGCAATGCTAACATTTTATCTAGCAGTGCTAACTTGCCATTTGGCCGTGCTAACAAGCAATCTAGCAGTACTAACTTGCCATGTAGCAGCACTAACATGCTATCTAGCAATGATTAAATGCTAACTATAAGCAATGACTTTGCTTTGTAGCAGCGCTATAATGCTACCTAACGGCAATGACTTGCTATGTAGCAGCGCTAACATGAAATCTAGCAGCGCTAAAATGTAATGTAGCAGCAGCAACATAATTTCTACCAATGCTAACTATCGAGCAGTGCTTATGTGCTACAAAACAGTTTTAACATGCTATCTAGACATGTCTGACAGTGCTTACATGCTATGTAGCAGTGCCAACATTCTTTCAAGGAGCCATTCCTGTAGTAACAGGCTATTTTGCAGCGCTAATATTCTATCTAGCAATGCTCACATGCTATCCTGCGATGTTAAAATGCTATCTAGCAGCACTAAAATGCAACGTAGCAGTGCCAACATGGTATCTACCAGTGCGAACAAACTATCCAGAAGCGCTAAAATGCTATGTAGCGGCGCCAACATTCACTGTAGCAGTGCTTACATGCATTCGATCGTTGCTAACATGCTACTTGGCAGCAGTTACAGGCTAACTAGCAGTGCTAACATGCTATCTAGCAGCACTAAAGTTAACATAGCAATAATCGGTGAGTGACTAGTGGTCAGCACTCTGAGATTCTGTCAATCATCAGGACTTGGTTTAGTTGTGAACATATTTTAAATACACAACGCATAAAAGGACACTTAACCCGACCTCTCAGAGAACAAAATTGTGTTTATAAACAATGAATTTATCGTGAGCAGTTCACGGCAAAATTATCAGTAAATAGTTTTATCTCTTCAACAAAATAATGGTCCCAAAAAGAGGACTTTTAAAATATGATGTATGGTCATCTTAGTGTAGTTGATGGTCCTGAAAGCTCACAGACAGCGACACTGTGCTCCGGTCATAATGTTATGGCTTGTGATGAAGTGATGAGCAGGGATGTGTAGCACAGAGTGTGACAGTCGACTGGACGATGCTACACACAGACACACACTGGAGGTGAAGTGAAGCGCAGCAGAGTCGTCTGAGCGTTGAGTCACGACTCGCTGGAGTCATGAAGACAAACCACAGTTGTTCCTCCGACGTTCCTCACATTCCAGGAGGAAGAACAGAAACTTCCCTCTGACACTGATTACAGGCTTTTGCTCCTCGACCCTGGTGCGAGTGTGACTTCACACACTCTTGTCTGCTGCAGACCACACACACTTCATGGACACACACACTTAACAGGCCCATGCACACAGACACACAGACACACACACACACACGCACACGCTTCACATGCACACAGACACACACACACTTATCATTCACATGCACAAAGACACAAACACACACACACGTTACATGCACACAGACACACACACACTAAACATGCACACAGACACACACACACTTAACATGCACACACACATGGACACACACACACACTTAACATGCACACTGACACACACACAGGGGGACACACACACTTAACGTACACATGCACACTTAACATGAGCACACTCACACAAACATACACACATACACACATGGACACACACACCTAACATAGACATGCACAAAGACACGCACACATGGACAAACACACACACACTTATCACATAAATACAGAAAAACACACATTTACAGATGTGAAAAGACACACTCACATAGACACACAAATAATACAAACACACACTTAACATACACATGCCCGCAGGCACACACACATCTAATACCCACACTTATCATACACATGCACACAAACACACACATAATATACAAATGCAAAAATAAATTCCCACAAACATGCACTTAGACGCACACATAACATGCACATGCACACAGCCACAAACACACAATCCACAAACACACTTAACATACACATGCACACAGACACACACACGGACACACACACGCTTAACATACACATGGACACACGCACGCACACAATTGACAGAAACAAACACACCTGCATTCACACACACGCACACCCTTACAAAAAACACACACAAACATGGACAAAGACATACATGTAACATAAACACGCACACAGACTAACACAAAACACACTCATGTACACACTGAAACAAAAACAAGCATTCACGCACACATGTGCTGACACAAAAACACACACATGCACACACACACTAACACAAAAAAACACACAGACATACTAACACAAAAACACACATGCAGACCAACAAACACACTAACACACCAACACATACAAACATGCACACAGCCACACACATAACACATATTAAACATAGACATGCACACATTCACACCAACACACCCACTCACACAGATGCCGACACACACACACACACACACACACCCACACACACACCCATGAAACAAAACGTTTGCAGATGAATCCAGGGAATGACGCCTCCATTGCGCTCGTCGTCTCCTGCTGCGCTCCACGAACCGTCCGGACGCTTCAGGAAACACATCTTCATATTTACGAGCCGCTCCGAGAGATTCATGCCGAGAGGCGCAAACGACTGGACCGGCAGCAGCAGCCCCCTCACCAGAGAAACAAATCACACAACAGACACACACACCAGATGCTGGACGCTCGAGTTTCACCAGGAGGACGAAGAAGTGTGTGGTCACGCTGCTTCAAAATGTAGCTAACATTTAGCATGATAGCATCAACATGCTAATGGCTACATACAAAAAAAAAATGTCCCTGGTGTTCTGGTGTGGAAAGCGAGTCCAGATAATTAGACCTTCTCAGAACTCTCTCTCTCTCCTCGGCTTCATCTGGCATCTGCATGTTTGTTTTTGCTGACCGGGTCGCGGTCCAGGTCTGCGGTCGCATCATGCAAATGACACGCTGCAGTGGTACCGACTCGGCTGCTGGTCCGACTCAGAGCTGATTCACTGTGACAATCGGCAGGTCCAGCGCTCGGTCGTTCCGAGCTAAATCCAGGTTCTGACGCCCGTTTTTTCAAGGGCCGGGACCCGCCGAGGCGGTTCTGCTGCCGGCGCTGCCGGTCCACCCACTAATCAGACCGGCGTGGAAACATCCGAGTGTCAGCAGTTTCCACTTTCAAGGAAACTCGGACCAGCATGTTGAGGTCAGACTCGAATGAGTCACACTCACTTCCTGTCACTTACATTAATTAATGTGACTCACAGTATTGATTCACTTAGTTAAATAAGTATGAGTCTTCCTTCAGCTGTACATGTATGACTCCGTGAGTGTAAACTACTTCCTTGTTGAGTCGTCCATCTAATTTCAAGTCAGGCGAGTCAGACTCACTTCCTGTCACAAATCAATGTTACTAAATTATGAGTCCATGAGTGTAAAGTACTTCCCTTTTTAAGTTATCCTCAAATTTCCAGTTAGGAGAGTCAGACTTATTTCCTGTTACAAATTCATGTGACTCAAATTTGACTCCATGAGTGTAAACTACTTCCCTGTTGAGTTATCCATGTAATTTCGAGTCAGGCGAGTCAGACTCACTTCCTGTCACTAATCAATGTAAATCAATTATGACTTCATGAGTGTAAACTACTTCCTTTTGTAAGTTATCCATGTAATTTCAAGTCAGGTGAGTAGGACTCACTTCCTGTCACAAATGAATGTTACTAAATGATGAGTCCATGAGTGTAAACTACTTCCTTTTGTAAGTTATACATGTAATTTGAAGTCAGGTGAGTCAGACTCACTTCCTGTCACAAATAGTGTAACACGATTATGAATCCATGAGTGCAAACTACTTCCTTTAGTAAGTTATACATGTAATTTTAAGTCAGGTGAGTCAGACTCACTTCCTGTCACTTACATTAATTAATGTGACTCACATTATTGATTCACTTAGTTATATAAGTATGAGTCTTCCTTCAGCTGTACATGTATGACTCCATGAGTGTAAACTACTTCCTTGTTGGGTCGTCCATCTAATTTCAAGTCAGGCGAGTCAGACTCACTTCCTGTCACAAATCAATGTTACTTAATTATGAGTCCATGAGTGTAAAGTACTTCCCTTTTTAAGTTATCCTCCAATTTCCAGTTAGGAGAGTCAGACTTATTTCCTGTTACAAATTCATGTGACTCAAGTATGACTTCATGAGTGTAAACTACTTCCTTTTGTAAGTTATCCATGTAATTTAAATTCAGACGAGTCAGACTCACTTCCTGTCACAAATAAATGTAACTCAATTATGAATCCATGAGCGTAAACTACTTCCTTTTGTAAGTTATACATTTCATTTTAAGTCAGGTGAGTCAGACTTGCTTCCTGTTACAAATGAATGTGACTCAAGTATGACTTCATGATTGTAAATTACTTCCTTGTTGAGTCATCCATGTAATTTTGAGTCAGATGACTCATCTGATGTCAGCAACTGACTTAAGTTAAAACAATCATATTCACTTAAATTAAGTCAGACTCACTTCCTGTTAAAAATGAATCGTGACTCACAGTAAAGACCGAATTAGTTTTATCAACTTGACTCATTTTTTGAGTCACAATGTGAGTCTGTGATTCCATTAGTCGTTCTTCAGCTTTCCATGTATGACTCCATGAGTGTAAACTACTTCCTTGTTGAGTCTTCCATGTCATTCCGAGTCAGGCGAGTCGGAATCACTTCTTGTCACTAATCAATGTGACTCAAGAAGGACTCCATGAGTGTAAACTACTTCCTTGTTGAGTCTTCCATGTCATTCCGAGTCAGGCGAGTCGGAATCACTTCTTGTCACTAATCAATGTGACTCAAGAAGGACTCCATGAGTGTAAACTACTTCCTTGTTGAGTCGTCCATGTCATTCCGAGTCGGAATCACTTCTTGTCACTAATCAATGTGACTCAAGAAGGACTCCATGAGTTTAAACTACTTCCTTGTTGAGTCGTCCATGTCATTCCGAGTCGGAATCACTTCTTGTCACTAATCAATGTGACTCAAGAAGGACTCCATGAGTTTAAACTACTTCCTGGTTGAGTCGTCCATGTCATTCCGAGTCGGAATCACTTCTTGTCACTAATCAATGTGACTCAAGAAGGACTCCATGAGTGTAAACTACTTCCTTGTTGAGTCGTCCATGTCATTCCGAGTCGGAATCACTTCTTGTCACTAATCAATGTGACTCAAGAAGGACTCCATAAGTGTAAACTACTTCCTTGTTGAGCCGTCCATGTCATTCCGAGTCGGAATCACTTCTTGTCACTAATCAATGTGACTCAAGAAGGACTCCATGAGTGTAAACTACTTCCTTGTTGAGTCTTCCATGTCATTCCGAGTCAGGCGAGTCGGAATCACTTCTTGTCACTAATCAATGTGACTCAAGAAGGACTCCATGAGTGTAAACTACTTCCTTGTTGAGTCGTCCATGTCATTCCGAGTCGGAATCACTTCTTGTCACTAATCAATGTGACTCAAGAAGGACTCCATAAGTGTAAACTACTTCCTGGTTGAGTCGTCCATGTCATTCCGAGTCGGAATCACTTCTTGTCACTAATCAATGTGACTCAAGAAGGACTCCATGAGTGTAAACTACTTCCTTGTTGAGTCGTCCATGTCATTCCGAGTCGGAATCACTTCTTGTCACTAATCAATGTGACTCAAGAAGGACTCCATGAGTGTAAACTACTTCCTTGTTGAGTCTTCCATGTCATTCCGAGTCAGGCGAGTCGGAATCACTTCTTGTCACTAATCAATGTGACTCAAGAAGGACTCCATGAGTGTAAACTACTTCCTGGTTGAGTCGTCCATGTCATTCCGAGTCGGAATCACTTCTTGTCACTAATCAATGTGACTCAAGAAGGACTCCATAAGTGTAAACTACTTCCTGGTTGAGTCGTCCATGTCATTCCGAGTCGGAATCACTTCTTGTCACTAATCAATGTGACTCAAGAAGGACTCCATAAGTGTAAACTACTTCCTGGTTGAGTCGTCCATGTCATTCCGAGTCGGAATCACTTCTTGTCACTAATCAATGTGACTCAAGAAGGACTCCATAAGTGTAAACTACTTCCTGGTTGAGTCGTCCATGTCATTCCGAGTCGGAATCACTTCTTGTCACTAATCAATGTGACTCAAGAAGGACTCCATGAGTGTAAACTACTTCCTTGTTGAGTCTTCCATGTCATTCCGAGTCAGGCGAGTCGGAATCACTTCTTGTCACTAATCAATGTGACTCAAGAAGGACTCCATGAGTGTAAACTACTTCCTGGTTGAGTCGTCCATGTCATTCCGAGTCGGAATCACTTCTTGTCACTAATCAATGTGACTCAAGAAGGACTCCATAAGTGTAAACTACTTCCTGGTTGAGTCGTCCATGTCATTCCGAGTCGGAATCACTTCTTGTCACTAATCAATGTGACTCAAGAAGGACTCCATAAGTGTAAACTACTTCCTGGTTGAGTCGTCCATGTCATTCCGAGTCGGAATCACTTCTTGTCACTAATCAATGTGACTCAAGAAGGACTCCATAAGTGTAAACTACTTCCTGGTTGAGTCGTCCATGTCATTCCGAGTCGGAATCACTTCTTGTCACTAATCAATGTGACTCAAGAAGGACTCCATGAGTGTAAACTACTTCCTGGTTGAGTCGTCCATGTCATTCCGAGTCGGAATCACTTCTTGTCACTAATCAATGTGACTCAAGAAGGACTCCATAAGTGTAAACTACTTCCTGGTTGAGTCGTCCATGTCATTCCGAGTCGGAATCACTTCTTGTCACTAATCAATGTGACTCAAGAAGGACTCCATAAGTGTAAACTACTTCCTGGTTGAGTCGTCCATGTCATTCCGAGTCGGAATCACTTCTTGTCACTAATCAATGTGACTCAAGAAGGACTCCATGAGTGTAAACTACTTCCTGGTTGAGTCGTCCATGTCATTCCGAGTCCGAATCACTTCTTGTCACTAATCAATGTGACTCAAGAAGGACTCCATAAGTGTAAACTACTTCCTGGTTGAGTCGTCCATGTCATTCCGAGTCGGAATCACTTCTTGTCACTAATCAATGTGACTCAAGAAGGACTCCATAAGTGTAAACTACTTCCTTGTTGAGTCGTCCATGTCATTCCGAGTCGGAATCACTTCTTGTCACTAATCAATGTGACTCAAGAAGGACTCCATAAGTGTAAACTACTTCCTGGTTGAGTCGTCCATGTCATTCCGAGTCGGAATCACTTCTTGTCACTAATCAATGTGACTCAAGAAGGACTCCATAAGTGTAAACTACTTCCTGGTTGAGTCGTCCATGTCATTCCGAGTCGGAATCACTTCTTGTCACTAATCAATGTGACTCAAGAAGGACTCCATAAGTGTAAACTACTTCCTGGTTGAGTCGTCCATGTCATTCCGAGTCGGAATCACTTCTTGTCACTAATCAATGTGACTCAAGAAAGACTCCATAAGTGTAAACTACTTCCTGGTTGAGTCTTCCATGTCATTCCGAGTCGGAATCACTTCTTGTCACTAATCAATGTGACTCAAGAAAGACTCCATAAGTGTAAACTACTTCCTGGTTGAGTCGTCCATGTCATTCCGAGTCGGAATCACTTCTTGTCACTAATCAATGTGACTCAAGAAGGACTCCATAAGTGTAAACTACTTCCTGGTTGAGTCGTCCATGTCATTCCAAGTCGGAATCACTTCTTGTCACTAATCAATGTGACTCAAGAAGGACTCCATAAGTGTAAACTACTTCCTGGTTGAGTCGTCCATGTCATTCCGAGTCGGAATCACTTCTTGTCACTAATCAATGTGACTCAAGAAAGACTCCATAAGTGTAAACTACTTCCTGGTTGAGTCGTCCATGTCATTCCGAGTCGGAATCACTTCTTGTCACTAATCAATGTGACTCAAGAAGGACTCCATAAGTGTAAACTACTTCCTGGTTGAGTCGTCCATGTCATTCCGAGTCGGAATCACTTCTTGTCACTAATCAATGTGACACAAGAAGGACTCCATGAGTGTAAACTACTTCCTGGTTGAGTCGTCCATGTCATTCCGAGTCGGAATCACTTCTTGTCACTAATCAATGTGACTCAAGAAGGACTCCATAAGTGTAAACTACTTCCTGGTTGAGTCGTCCATGTCATTCCGAGTCGGAATCACTTCTTGTCACTAATCAATGTGACTCAAGAAGGACTCCATAAGTGTAAACTACTTCCTGGTTGAGTCGTCCATGTCATTCCGAGTCGGAATCACTTCTTGTCACTAATCAATGTGACTCAAGAAAGACTCCATAAGTGTAAACTACTTCCTGGTTGAGTCGTCCATGTCATTCCGAGTCGGAATCACTTCTTGTCACTAATCAATGTGACTCAAGAAAGACTCCATAAGTGTAAACTACTTCCTGGTTGAGTCGTCCATGTCATTCCGAGTCGGAATCACTTCTTGTCACTAATCAATGTGACTCAAGAAAGACTCCATAAGTGTAAACTACTTCCTGGTTGAGTCGTCCATGTCATTCCGAGTCGGAATCACTTCTTGTCACTAATCAATGTGACTCAAGAAAGACTCCATAAGTGTAAACTACTTCCTGGTTGAGTCGTCCAATGTAAATTTCAAGTCAGGCGAGTCAGACTCACTTCGTGTCACTAATCACTGTGTAATTTTGAGTCATTTGAGTCATCTGAGCCCAGATGTAAGTTAAAGGTATCAAATAAACGTGTTTGTCGAGTCACTTTATTTCAGTACATGCTGTTTGAGTCAGAGAGTCGCTTCAAAGCTTCAATTTGCTTCACTTTTATTCTAATGGCTTCACTTCCCACTGAAAAAAAGAGAAGGAATGAATCATTGTGTGACAGTCGTGATGTCAGAATGTTTGAGGAGATAAATGGATTCTTATTTGAATCCCCGGTCGTGACTCGAGTCACAGCGCTAACATGCTCTTCATCTCCGCGGCTCATAAAAGCGCCGAAAACACACTGACCTTCTGGTTCAAAGTCAATTTGGGAGCCAAGGAGGGAGATTTACGACTCTATGGGCGAGCGGCTCTGCGGCTCCTCGTCGACTCGTCAGACTGGTTTCTTTAAATTTGAATAAAAGATGACTCGGAATAAACTTCAAAGCTGTGTTTCTTCTTCCTGACATCTCTTCGGCAGATGAATCCTCACAGCGAGACAATATTTCCAAATGCACTTTCTTCACACACTGGTGCTGCAGGCGATGTGGGGGGGCCCCCGCTCTGTACCCCCCTCCTCCAAGTCTTAAACTTCAACTGAACAACACCGTAGAGCAGGTGGTCATAATGTTACGGCCTTGTTACAGTGTCATCGTCGTCATTACATCTGCAGATAAACCAGAGCGACGGAGGTGAGTTATGATGGTGCCCAGTGTGCCGGGGTGGGAGGGTGAACCCTCGACTGGAGAGCAGAATAAACAGAGATTGAGCTCTGTGATATATTTGCTCTCTTTTCTCTCCCCCCTTCTCCCTCTCTTTCTCTCCCCCCCTCCCTCGCTCTCATGATGAGTGTCACAGCTGTGAACGACGCTGCAGGTTCACAGCAAAGTCAACAGTCTGAGATCTGGAAAGTAAACGGAGTCTGTTTGTGTGTGTGTTTATTTATGTGTGTGTGTGTGTGTGTACATGCATGCCCCTGTGTGAATTAATGGGTGAACGTGTGTGCATGTATACGTTTCTTTTCACATTTATTCATGTGTGTGCGTTGATTTATTTAGGAGTGCGCGGATATGTGTGTGTGTGTATACATGTGTGTGTGAGAAATATATCAATGCACGTGTATTCAATTGTGTGTATGTATTTATAAGTGTGTGTGTGTATGTGTGACTGCGTGTTTATATATGTGTACGCATGTAAGTGTGTGTACATGTGGGAATTTTTTAATGTGTGTGTAAATTAATTAATTTGCGTGAAGGTATGTATTTGCTTGTGTGTGTGTATGTATGAGTAAGTGGGTGTTTGTGTGTATGTTTGTGTGTATTTATTTATCTTTTTGTAGGTATTTGTTTGTGTGTATGTTCACTCGTGTGTTTGTGTGGCTTTTTCTGTGTGTGTGCAAGTGTTTGTGCATAAGTAAAAGCGAGCGTCTGAATCAGTTGTTTGGGTGTGTTTATACTGTATATGTATTTGTGTGTATAGATGTGTGTGTAAATGTACTTTTGTTTGTATATGTATTTGTGTTTATAGATGTGTGTGTGTAATGTATTTGTCTGTATAGATTTGTTTGTTTATGTATTTGTGTGTATAGATGTGTCTGTAAATGTACTTGCGTTTGTATATGTATTTATGTTCATAGTTGTGTGTGTGTAATGTATTTGTCTGTATAGATTTGTTTGTATATGTATTTGTGTGTACAGATGTGTGTGTATGTGTGTAAAGATGTGTGTGTGTGTACGTGTTTGTGTTTACAGATGTGTGTGTATGCATTTGTGTACACAGATGTGCTTGTATGTGTGTAAAGATGTGTGTGTGTACATGTTTGTGTTTACAGATGTGTGTGTGTATGTATTAGTGTGTGTATGTGTGTTTGTGTTTATAGATGTGTTTGTGTATGTAAGTAGGTGCGCGAGCGTTAGTGCATGTGTGTAAGTGAGCATGTTATGTTTGCATGAGTTGATGAGGTGAATGTGTATTTTTGTGAGTGTATGCATTTGTGTGTGTGTAGATTTGTGTAGATATGCATGTGTGTGTATAAATGTGCATGTGTGTGTATATGTCAGTGATATATTTGTGCATGTGTTTGTGTGTAAAATGGAGAATTGTTGAGGAATTAAAGCACGAGTCTTGTTGTGTTATTGTTGCTACACATGTGCAGAGTCTAACCTGGTCAACCGTGTGAGAGACTCACGTCTGACTTGGACGAGTCATTTCTGAAACGCTAAAAGAGTCATTATGAAATGACTCGGTAAATCGGAACTTGAGAGCCGTGTGAGAGCCACTCTGTGACTCATGGGTTAATTCCGTGTCCGAGACTGTCGTTGCAAGAGTTGACGCGAGGAAACGGGGTCGCGACCCCGGCAGGTAGAAGGCTGCGGGTCAGGAGCGTGACAACAAAGCGTGAACGTTCGTTACAAACATATTTCCATGAGTCATAAACACCTCCAGCTCGGACATCTGGCCGGTTCTTTATGTTCCTAAATGGATCTACCACTCGCCCCAAACCTCCCTCGCAATATATACGACCCCCTCTCCCCCCCCCCCCCCTCGTCTCACCCACAGCAAATCAGCCATTTAAGCTCGGGACCCGGGCCAAGGCCGTATCTCACTGCAGGAAAAAGAAGCCGCGAGGTGAAAATTTGGGCCCGTGACTAAAAGTGTTGGCCGACGGCCAGAACAACAAGCTCGACGGCGGCGGCGGCGGCGACTGACGGCGGTGGAAGGTGGTGGTTTGACGTGGTGTCGGGTTTCGCTCTGACGGGAGGAAACGCTGATTTAATTCGGGGGCCTCCTCTGAGTGGCTGGCGTCGCCCCGGGAACTCTGATTTACGGCCTCGTACTTCTGAGATAACACCGCGTGGCCATTAGCTAAGAGAGTTAGCCGCGAACGTCGTCGGTCATAAACAGATGCCGCGGCAGATGTGGAGGATTTAAATCAGAAGACTTTCACTGACTCGCTTATTGTTGTGGAGACGAGCTCGCGTCGAATGACTCGCTCTTTACAGATGACTTGTCAGGGGCCAAATCTCAAAAGACTCGTCTTATGACACGATCGCTGAATGATGTGTAAAAATAACACATAAAATTCCTTACTATATGTGCAAACTAGCTAAAAAAAATCTGTACATTTCTTTAATTTGTGAATTATTCTCTGTAATTGTACTTTAAACAATTGTAGGTATGTTTTTGTTTAAATCATTTGTAAATGTGTTTTCAAAGTTTCCTAATGTGTTTAAATAGTTTGTAAATGTGTGTTAAAAGTTTTGAAATTAGTATAAAAGTTTTATGAATGTGTTTAAAACTCTCCTAATGTGTTTACATAGTTTGTAAATGTGTTTAAAAGTCTCCTAATCTGTTTAAATAGTTTGTAAATGTGTTAAAATAGTTTGTAAATGTGTTTAAAAGTTTCCTAATGTGTTTAAATAGTTTGTAAATGTGTTAAAATAGTTTGTAAATGTGTTTAAAAGTTTCCTAATCTGTTTAAATAGTTTGTAAATGTGTTAAAATAGTTTGTAAATGTGTGTTCAAAGTTTTAAAATTAGTGTTAAAGGTTTATGAATGTGTTTTCAAAGATTTCTAATGCGTTAAAATGGTTTGTAAATGTGTTTTATATATTTGGAAATGTGCCTGCATCTCTCTCGCTGGCTGAGAAGTGTGAAACAAACACAAACAACGTCATGAATAAATGTACAAACATTTGGATACTTTGTAAATCTTTCTCAAGAGTTTGTAAATGTATTTTGAATGTTTTAACAGTTTGTAGATTTGTTTTCAAAGCTTGTAAATGTGTTTTACAAGTTTGTAAATGTGTTTGACAAGTTTGCAAATGTCTTTTAAAAGTTTTGAAATTAGTATTAAAAGTTTGTAAATGTGTTTTAAAACATTTGGATAATTTGTAAATGTATTTAAACATGTGTTCTAATGGTTTGTAAATAAGTTTTAAAAGTTTTGAAAATGTGTTTCCAAAGTTTGTTAATGTGCTTTAAAAGTGTCTTAATTTGTTGGTGCTGTGATGAACGAGGAAAGAGAAAACACGACAGTACAAGCTGACAAGTTGAGAAGTTGGAGGACAAAAGACTGGTTAAGAAACCAGGGTCTCAGAATTAGAGGACCTGATGCTCATCCCGGTGGCTCCAGGACCTCAGGACCGACACCAACACATCACCATCTTTTTTTAATTTTATTTAAAGCAAATAACATTTGTTCAAAAACGTTTTTTATGTCACTTACACTGACTCCCTCATGGACGTACATCTTTTCCTCCTCCATGACCTTGAGTGACATTGAGCTTTAAACAGTTTAGACTCTGAAGCTTCTTCCTAAAGACCTCTTGAGGGTCCACCAGAGTCTTTGGGGAGAGATCTTCTTCTTCGCCGCCGCTTCAGCCGTGTTATGACTCACCAGCCCCCCCTCCTGCTGGCTTCATTCAAATAGAGTGGCCCCCCACTGAGACAGTTTACTCAGTTTTTCAAACCAACCAGAACAAACATAAAAAGCAGGAGAGCTGCAGCAGATATGGAAGTTATGAGGCGTGTGTGTGTGTGTGTGTGTGTGTGTGTGTGTGTGTGTGTGTGTGTGTGTGTGTGTGTGTGTGTGTGTGTGTGTGTGTGTGTGTGTGTGTGTGTGTGTGTGTGTGTGTGTGTGTGTGTGTGTGTGTGTGTGTGTGTGTGTGTGTGTGTGAGAGAGATGACAGCTCGGGGATGAGCCTTGAGCCGTCAGCAGAAATGGAAATGAAACGACGTCTGCAGCAGTGGAAGTGACAACCATGTAAATAAAATTGCAGCAGGATGCAGGCATTTAAGAACCCCCCCCACACACACACACACACACACACACACACACACACACACACACACAACTAATAAGTTTGTTCTTCTGAAGGTCAGAGCCGTCCGTCAAACTTCACTTCGACGATTAAAAAAAAAAAAAAAAAAATGAGGTGAGGGAGTTGAGGACCAGGTCCCGGGCAGGAGACCAAACTGGTCTTCATTCTGGTCTGGAGCAGGTCCAGAGTCTCTGCGGCCGCCGTCAGCTCCTGTTCTCATAAACCCCAGAAGAGGTTTTCCTGCTCAGACCAATAAAGTAGTTGAAGGTTCCATTTCTCCCCTTTCGTGGGCACTTTTCTCCACCTCTGCAGCTCGCGTCCGACCCGAGCCGGTCCTGGAGTCTCGACAAGATTCTTCCATGACAAGAACCTCTGACTGAGAAGCTTTGACCGATGATCAGCTGTTGAAACATCAAACCTTTCACGCACAAAACATAGAATTGAACATGAAATGAAGAAATAAAGACAAAAAACACTAATTCCATATTTAATAATTCGTTTTTTTAAACATATATTCTTTAAAAAAGTAGAGTTTTAGAGAGAACTAATATCGAAAATATTATTATTATTATTATTACATTTTTTTAAAGGCGCAGTTCTCTTTTTTGTATTCACATAAAGCTTCAGATCAATTTATATGCTAAACATGTTTTTATTATTATTAAAAATTCTCAAAAATGATATAAATTAAATAAGTAAAAAATATATATACACAGAATATATTTTTTAATTAATTCTGTTTTTATGTTTTATTCACTAAAATTTGTTGTTTTTTTTATGTATTTGTGTAATTTATATATATATATAAATTTAAAAAAAATCGCTAGTCCATAATCAATTAATGAAAAAATCTCCCAAAAAATAATAATAAATAATATGAATTAAGAAATTGAAAATAATTAAAATCATAAGAATAATATTTATTCATTAATCAGTTTAATATATTCGCTAAAAAATAGTTTTTATTATTCTCACTCTCAACTCTCAAACGTGAAGAATAATTAAAAAAAAAGAACAGGGAAAAAAAGAGTAAACAAGTAAAAAAAAAAATGTTTTAAATAAAAAGAAAACATCACATAAATGATCTTTTTCTTCACTCTTTGCTGAAAGTTTTGAGAGCGAAAGTATGTGAAAAAACTAGAACAAAATATTCCAAAGAAGAGAAAAATGAAAACCAGAGAAAAAGAAGGTAGGAATGTAAATTAATTAATTAATTAAAAATAACAATCCTGTTTGTTTTTTAACTTTTTCCTTTAAAAGTAGATAAAAAACACAAAAAAAAACTCTCACTCTCCACAGTCAAGGTTCTTTGCGTCAGGTGAGCAGGTTGAGCAGGTGAGTTGACCCCGGCGTGACCTCTGAATACTTGAAACACTTCCCTCACCTGCGCGTCTGCTCAGCGTCGTTAGAGCAGCAGACGGATCGGTGGCGGCCATTAAGATATCGCCTTCCTCCACACGCTGGAACAATTACGCCGCGGGTCGCTAACGACTCCACCACGTGTGACAACAACGGCGAGGTTGAGTGACGGCTGCGTGTTTGACAGAAGCTGCATTAGCGAGGCCGACCCGATGGTCTCGCTCCACGGTTCTCACAGGCGCTCCCGTCACAGGAAGTCGTTTTGGACGTGACGGCGTTTCGCCGGCGAGCGGGTTCAAGGTCGCCGACACGTGCGTGATGTGAGCGTGTGAAGAGCTGCTGGAGGTTCTTGTGACGAAGGAAACTAAACTTGAATATTACAAACAACAAAGAAGGATAATGACAAATTATTGTCATTTTATTACCACAAAGCAAAAGAAAAAATAATAATTTTGGGTTTAAAAAAAAGGGAAACAGTGGAGAAAAAACAACAACTGCTGAAGTTCAAAGTTAAATGACTGGAAGTTGAATGAAAAAACATAAGAGGATGAAAAGAGACATAAACTGCTTCATAGGTGGTGAAGTGATTAAGTAATGAAGCAGTGAATGATGAAGTGGTGAAATGATGAATTGATGTTGTGATGAATGGATGAAGGGATGAAATGAATTGAAATGATGAAGTGATGAATTGATGTATTGATGAAGTAATGCAATGATGAAGGGAAGAAATTATGAAGTGGTAGATTGATGTAGTGATGAAGTAATGAAGTGATGAATTGATTTAGTGATGAAGTATTAATGTGATGTAGGGATGAAGTATTAATGTGATGTAGTGATGAAGTATTAATGTGATGTAGTGATGAATTATTAATGTGATGTAGTGATGAAGTATTAATGTGATGTAGGGATGAAGTAATGAAGTAATGAAGTGATGAATTGATTTAGTGATGAAGTATTAATGTGATGTAGTGATGAAGTATTAATGTGATGTAGTGATGAAGTATTAATGTGATGTAGTGATGAAGTATTAATGTGATGTAGGGATGAAGTAATGTAGTGATGTAGTGATGTAGTAATGTAGTGATGAAGTATTAATGTGATGTAGTGATAAAGTATTAACGTGATGTAGTGATGAAGTATTAATGTGATGTAGTGATGAAGTATTAATGTGATGTAGTGATAAAGTATTAACGTGATGTAGTGATGAAGTATTAATGTGATGTAGTGATGAAGTAATGAAGTGATATAGTGATGGAGTATTAATGTGATGTAGTGATGAAGTAATGAAGTGATATAGTGATGGAGTATTAATGTGATGTAGTGATGAAGTAATGAAGTGATATAGTGATGGAGTATTAATGTGATGTAGTGATGAAGTATTAATGTGATGTAGTGATGAAGTATAAATGTGATGTAGTGATAAAGTATTAAAGTGATGTAATGATGAAGTATTAATGTGATATAGTGATGAAGTATTAATGTGATGTAGTGATGAAGTATTAATGTGATGTAGTGATGAAGTTTTAATGTGATGTAGTGATGAAGTATAAATGTGATGTAGTCATAAAGTATTAAAGTGATGAAGTATTAATGTGATGTAGTGATGAAGTATTAATGTGATGTAGTGATGACGTATAAATGTGATGTAGTGATAAAGTATTAAAGTGATGTAGTGATGAAGTATTAATCTGATATAGTGATGAAGTATTAATGTGATGTAGTGATGAAGTATTAATGTGATGTAGTGATGAAGTAATGAAGTGATATAGTGATGAAGTATTAATGTGATGTAGTGATGAAGTATTAATGTGATGTAGTGATGAAGTAATGAAGTGATATAGTGATGAAGTATTAATGTGATGTAGTGATGAAGTATTAATGTGATGTACTGATGAAGTATTAATGTGATGTAGTGATGAAGTATTAATGTGATATAGTGATGAAGTATTAATGTGATGTAGTGATGAAGTATTAATGTGATGTACTGATGAAGTATTAATGTGATGTACTGATGAAGTATTAATGTGATATAGTGATGAAGTATTAATGTGATGTAGTGATACAGTATTAAAGTGATGTAGTGATTAACTGTTAATGTGAAGAAGTATTAAAGTGATGTAGTGATGAAGTAATGAAGTGATATAGTGATGAAGTATTAATGTGATGTAGTTATGAAGTATTAATGCGATGTAGTGATAAAGTATTAATGTGATGTAGTGATGAAGTAATGAAGTGATGTAGTGATGAAGTAATGGAGTGATGTAGTGATGAAGTAATGAAGTGATGTAGTGATGAAGTATTAATGTGATGTAGTGATGAAGTAATGAAGTGATGTAGTGATGAAGTATTAATGTGATGTAGTGATGAAGTATTAATGTGATGTAGTGATGAAGTATTAATGTGATGTAGTGATGAAGTAATGAAGTGATGTAGTGATGAAGTATTAATGTGATGTAGTGATGAAGTAATTAAGTGATGTAGTGATGAAGTAATGGAGTGATGTAGTGATGAAGTAATGAAGTGATATAGTGATGAAGTATTAATGTGATGTAGTAATGAAGTAATGTAGTGATGAAGTGATGAAGTATTATTTTGATAAAGTAATGAATTAATGTAGTGATGTAGTGATAGAACTAAAGTTTGTGCTGAATGAAGTGATGATCGAAGGAAAATAAAGAAATGAAGATAGTCTCGTAGCCTCCAAACAGGAAGTCCACGACAGGAAGTGACATCTGTCCGGCTCAACGTGACACATGAAGCCACGTCACCGATCAGAACAATGCGTCCTGACCTTTGACTCGCGGCAGCACGGCATCTCCCCTCGTCCTCCAGAAGCAACATTTGCTTTGCTCGCTCTCGGACACTGATACGCAGAGAAGCTTCCTCTTGTTTGTTTTCTTTCTCCACGAACGAGGTGATGGCGGCGACATTCCGAACTCTGGCGGACCAGAACTGGAAAAACCTGGACGGCTCCGTAAACACGGACGGGAGGTCGGCTGACGCGCCGAGAGATTGGACTACTGAAATAAAGCCGACCCCCCGCTGTCGGCGACGGTGCTCGGCCAGAACATTATGACCACCTTTTACAGCTGTAGAGATGCTCATAAAGTTCCCTCTATGCTAGGATTTTCCTTACGGAAAACTAATCGGAATCATGAAGGAACAAAAATTTAACAGAAATTAAAATCAAGAAATTAATTTAAAGTTTTTTTTGTAACAATCTTTTAATGTTTTTTACAAAAAAACTTACTCATAATTTAATTAAATAACGTTTAATTTACATATATTTATTAATATAAATAAACCTGAAAGCTGATTTAGGAAATGAGTCTTGAAAATAAACAGTTTATTTTGATTTATTAATAATAAAATTGTGTGTTAAAATATGTAAACACAAAAAATGCATTTTATTACATAAGAAAAAAGATAAATACAGGAAGTGATGTCAACATAAGATAAAGCTAGTTATGACCCTAGTGGTCATAATCTTTATTGTGTCATCGATACACACTCTCAAGACACACACATGTTGAATCGTCAGTGTATGATTCAAACGTGTCGATTTGAGTCAAAAACATCAAATCTTTGGATGAATCAGGTGGTCATAATGTTACGGCCTGTCTGCTGGATTTTGTATTCAACGCTGAAGACATATTTTAGGAACAGGGGTCGACCGAGGACAAGGGCGTCTGCCGGGGGCGTGAATAATTCAGCCGGCGTCTACAGGGGGCCGGCCGGTGTCTGTGTCGGTGTGTGAGTCTGTGTGAGTCTGTGTGTGTCTGTGTGTGCGAGAGAACAACACCGAGGTCGTCCTTCACACGCTCGGTCTGGTGGTGCGTTCACGTGGATCGGCCTTCAGCAGGATCCGTGCAGAAGACTCGGTCACAGGTGAGTGTTGCATGATGGGAATCAGAGCAGTTGTGTTGTAGGTTCTTGCCGCACAACTGCAGTCGTCAAGGTTCAAGAAAAGCTCTAGTGTCACACTTCCGGACCTTCAGGTGTGTCGCACACACATCACGGGGTCGCTAAAGCTAGCTGTCTGCGAGGACTGTTGTCAGTATGTTTTTCATTACGAGTTCAGGGTGGTGTTCCTCAGGGGTCAGTTTCAGGCTCCAGTCAACTTCAACAACCTTAAATGAAGCAGACACTTCCTTTTTATTGTTTGACTTTGTGCGTCCAAAACTTTTTGGTTGGATTGTTGGAGGTGGAGAGAAGGAATGTTGGATACACACCCCGGTGTGTGTGTCAGTGTGTGAGAATGTGTGTGTGTGGGTGGATGCTTCTCTCTGTGGTCTCACAAAAGTGTTGCTCCATCTTAACTCCCACACAATCGGAGAATACTGACACTTCAATAAAAGACGTCAGACGAACAAGGTCAAGGTCGCTCCAGGTCGTGTGTTCACTGAGGACCGGGGTCACAAACACACAATCACACGCAGACAGACACACAACAAGGCCTCAGGTCTGCAGCAGCAGCACAAACTCCTCCTCCGAGACTGGAGTCAATTTATTTCCGTCAGCTCGTAGTGACAGACGGGAAAGTTTTCCAGAGGTCGAGTCCAAGTGTCAGCTGGGAAATTCACACCTTATGTTCTCTCCACTCGCCCTGACCACCGGACCACCGGACCACCTGACCACCACTACTTAACTGCTGACCGCTTGTCGAGCGATAATGGATGCAACGCCAGGACATGACTCTGTTGATGTTTTTTGACCTGAACATGGATCTTCAGCGATGACTCCAGTTCTAGGAGGCCACGTTGACCCTCAGACTTTGAGTTTAATAAAGACTCGAACTGAAACGGGGCGCTCTTCAAACATTACATTTCTCAGAGAAGTCCACTCAACATCACAGATCCTGAACACACCAGGAAGAGATCCTGAAAACAACAAAATATCCAACAAAATATCCTGAACAAACCTGAATATCCTAAACACATCTTAATATCCTGAACACACCTGAAGATCCTTAAGACCCTGAACACACCTGAAGACCTTGAACACACCTGAATATGCTGAACACACCTGAAGACCCTGAACACACCTGAAGACCCTGAATACACCTGAAGACCCTGAACACACCTGAATACCGTGAACACACCTGAAGACCCTGAACACACCTGAAGACCCTGAACACACCTGAATACCGTGAACACACCTGAAGACCCTGAACACACCTGAAGACCCTGAACACACCTGAATACCGTGAACACACCTGAAGACCCTGAACACACCTGAAGACCCTGAACACACCTGAATACCGTGAACACACCTGAAGACCTTGAAAACACCAGAATATTCTGAACACACCTGAAGACCCTAAACACCCCTGAAGATCCTGAACACACCTGAAGACCATGAACACATTAGGAGAAGACCCTGAACACACCAGAATAATCTGACAACACCAGGAGTAGATTATGTACCTAACACAATATCCTGAACACACCTGAAGATCATGAACACACCTGAAGATCCCGAACACAACTGAATATCCTGAAGACCCTGAACACACCAGAAGATCCTCAACAAATCAAATATACTGAAGACACCAGATGGCCCTGAAAAACACCAGATGATCCCAATCACACCAAGAGACACCAGACACCAGAAGAATCTGGACACACCAAAAAGATCCTGAACACACTTGGGCGCGGTCCTGAACAGTACCGGCATGCACCACAGCGCACCCTGCTGACTCTCATAAACAGTTGACCACGGGTCACTCTAGATCTTTAAACTTTGCCGAAGTAAATTGTTTCCACCAGTGTGTGACGCTGGAGGTGAAGAGCGTGGGAGGACAGAGCCGAGGACCGGACCAGGCGGGTCGATGGATGAGTCACCCAAACGATCTCCGTCTGTTTCATCGGCAGCTCTTCGATTCCACCGAACCGATCCGAACGACGGCCGCCGGAACCTGACGTGTCTTCTGTGTTCCTTCAGGAGGTTCGGCTGGATCTCCTCCAGAGTCTCTCACCGCCGACTCCCTTCGGGGGGAAGATTCACAAATCACACTTAAACTTCAAGGTCAGCGGAGGGAGCAGCAGGGCGGAGGAGGATTAGAGGTGACGAGTCCTGCCTCCCCCGACCTCCGGATCTGCTCCGCTGGCTCAGGAACCTGCGGAGGATGATGGAGGGAGCAGCCGTGATGTTCGTCATCGTTACGACCAGGGGAAGGAGTTTTACGTGGGAATCTATGACTATAAAAGTGATTCACCCTCTATAGGAACTTTAAATCCAACACACACCGGGAGACCAGCCATGACCCACCACGACTCTCTTCTTCTTCCCTGTCCCTCGAAGCTCCACCGTCAAGATCCCCCCCTGGTGGGATATCCTCGAACAGCGCCCCCTGGTTGCCTTCTGCTCCTCCTCCGGAGTCGTTTATGTTCCTCGATTTCCTCGGCACTTACTCAGCGAGGACTCGTCTCGCCAGAGTTACGAGGCCGTTAAGTCGGACCCGAGTCTCTGCGGCGGCGTGAAAACATCTGGCGGAACTTGAGGTGTGACGGCGGGTGATGGATGGGAGGGTAATTAAAGCGGGTTTGAAGGAGAGCGGGGAAGGATGATGATGTCAGCGATGCATCCTCGGAATCGTCAAGTCCTCGGGAACCACCAGGTACCCTCGTGGAGGAGGACGAGTGATCATGTGACCATCCACGAGACGTACGGTGAAAATGAGACGGAATCCACAACGTAATGGGTGATTTAAGAACATTTGTCAACATTGACATCATGCTTTGCCGCCCAGCCCACCATTAACATTGCGACATAGACTTACGATTTAAAGACAGTATTGTAGCGACCAATCAGACGCCACTGAATAGAGCAGTGCGTAGAAATGCATCATGGGAGTACCCTTTTTTTTCGCGACACCATAACTAAGGTGGGTGCTTGTCATATATGTATTTAAATAGGCAATAGAGGATGACAGATCAATATGGCGAGGGACCGCTGTTTTTATAAATAACAGCAGTTAAATAAAATGTCAATCAATGTATTTAAAAACAAAAATACTTTAAATTGTGTTGTAATTGGGTTGAAATTGTGTTGATGTGTCACCTGGAGTCATCGCAACACAATTCCAACACAATTTATCACTGTATTGTTGCTGTTTAATATAGTTTTTCACGAATTTCGTAAGGAAAAGTTTCGAGTCTATAAACCTTCAAAAACTTGCGGGATCAGGATGGAGTCGAAAACAACTTATGTTCTGGTTGCATTGTCAACAATTCCTTAAAAAAACCTATGTTAAAAAATTTTTTAATTTGCCAACAGAGACAACAAAAACAACCAAAACAAAAGCTCCTTGGCAGTGGTAATTTAAAAACATTTCAGTTTGAGTAAAATCGAGAGGGAGACGAAGTCAACACCACTACCTGTAAAAGTGTCTTAAAACAAATACAGTGTTGACAGGAAACGCCGTTCGGTGACTCCCCGACATTGAGAGTAGACCCGGGATAAAGACCCGGGTCAGTCGGGCGCGACAGGAGCTGGTTTCTTTTCACCAGATTCACACGCGGCGATGATCCAGGTTTGATTAAACTGCTGCTTCAGAGGGACGGATCATTAATCACATCCTCACTCGTGCTCTGGTGGAACACACACACACACACACACACACACACACACACTAAGATTCCTCTGGAGTCTCAGACAAGGGTGAGGATGAGGTGAATCACATTTCCTTCGTTAAGATTCCGCTCACGGGTTTTCAGTCTCACCCTCGCCGCGGCTCACCTTCGCCTGCCACCTCTGGTCCTCGCCGGCTTAAAAGTGCTGAGTTATGGTGGCGAGGATCATCAGCGCTCATTCGGGGGTCTCAGAGGAGACCCCGGGTTTGTCTTTCTCCGCTTCATATTTCACAAGAAGGTTTGACGTCTCTAAGGGCGACGACTTCCTGCGGCACTGAGATTCTGGAAGACGGGTGGAAATAACGAAAGAAAAAAGAAGGTTTAACAAAAAAAAAAAGTCAGAATATTGTTGTATTTTGTTTGGAATAGAGGATCTATGATGTTGGCGGATGGTATAGTGATCTGATAAAAGAGTGAAGATCAAATAAGGTAAGGTAAGGTAAGGTAAAACTTTATTGACTTTATTGAAATTGTTTTTTGCAATAGCCAATACATACAGCATTTTTTTTTATAAAAAATCAAAAATAAATCAAAATAAAATAAGAACAAGAGAAATAAAGAGAAAGAACACAATTACACAATCTAAGTCTAAAGATAAAGAACATAGATCAAAGAAAAACAACACAGACAAAGGATACAAAGATACTAACATAGAACAGAACATCATGATACTTTCACTCCACTCCTGCCCTCAACTCAGAATTGTACAATTTAATAGCTAAATGGGATAAATAAAACAAATGGGAGTGAAAAAAAGCTTGACACAATAAGTAGAGCGAAGGAGGCGAAGAAATAAGTGCAGGCAGGGCGGAGACAGAAGTACGACCTCATATCCCACTTTGTCGTAAAACATATAATTACAATCCCTCCCGCGGAAAGTCACACACGCGCTCACAAAGCCTTGAGCTCCGGAGGAACAAAGCCGCCTCGCTTGTCGTCATCGTCTCGCATTTCAACGAGAAATTTTTCTTTCGCCGTGAAGTTTCATACAAAAGAATTTCTGGCAGCTACTCGACAAGAGAACACGCTCGCCGCGGCGCAAAACATGAAACACTCGAAGCTTTTAAAAAAAAGATGGAGAGGAAATAAAATACATTTAAACTTTCATTCAACAATGAATGGCGTGTGACGGTGACTGGATCTGGACCAGGAGTCCGGTGTCAGTACAAGGACCTGCAGGACGTTCATCATGTAGGGGGGACGGAGGGGCTTGTAAACTACACGACGACTCCTCATTAGTCCTGAACAAACAACGATGAGTGTTTACTCGCCGCTGAGCTGACGCCCTTGTTAACGAGACGCCCTCGTTAGCGTCCATTAAAACGAAGGTCGGCGGCGACGATCGTGAGCGAGACGGGAGGCCGAATGCGATATATCGCAATATAGTTTTTCACGATAATGTTTTGAACAGTATCAGATCGATTTTTTTTTTTTTAAATGTTAACCTTATTAATTATATAGTTTATATATAAATTAAACATGTTTTAAATAAAATTATTCAACGTTTTTAATTAAAATCAACATGCATTCACTGCATTTGTTCATTTTTGTGTTGCAATTAAACGTCCAGCCACTAGATGGCGGTATCCATTATGTCTTTCGCAACTAAAGGAGCGATTAAAGTAATTAAGTAAGTAAGTGGTTTATAGTTCTAGAGCGCTTTTTCAGACCAGGGTCACAAAGCGCTTGAACAATTAAAATAATACCCAATAGAATCCAAAATTAAATCCCTCCAGATCTCGTTGACGACTCAGGACGAGAGGA
The DNA here is from genome assembly GCF_982586985.1 of Callionymus lyra. Classification (NCBI taxonomy): domain Eukaryota; kingdom Metazoa; phylum Chordata; class Actinopteri; order Syngnathiformes; family Callionymidae; genus Callionymus; species Callionymus lyra. Next base: position 16,353,636 of record NC_141829.1, read on the forward strand.
TACATTCGACTCCAGCAGCTTTTAATGCTGATGTTTGGACATATTTCAGTTTAAAGACAAATGGAAGTTGTCAAGAGTGATGTGAGGTATATATTCTGCAACACATAGAGTCAAGTACTCGGACAATACTACAAGTATGTACTTGGCAATATATCGTAGTGATGGTCTGATGAAGCTTCATGAAACAGTGTCATTATATCAGAGTCCACTAGATGGCGTTCTCTGCACTATTTTCCTTTGTTTTGAACTGTTGTAATTAAACATCACAACATTTTTAAACTGATAACGCCACCTACTGACCTCTAAACAACATGACACTGTTTAATGAAGCTTCATCAGACCATCACTAATATATGGCAATATGTTATCCTTGTCACTGTATCGTTATACGTATCTCGCCAGATTCTTGTCAATACATACCAATAGTGACCAGTGATGAAGCAACTAGTCAGGACTAGTGATGGTCTGATGAAGCTTCATGAAACAGTGTCATGTTGTTTAGAGGTCAGTAGGTGGCGCCATCAGTTTAAAAATAATGTGATGTTTCATTAGAACAGTTCAAAACAAAGGAAAATAGTGCAGAGACCGCCATCTAGTGGACTCTGATATTATGACACTGCTTCATGAAGCTTCATCAAACCATCACTAGTCAGGACTACTTTTCAGGTGAGTCCATCAACAAGTCCTCACAAAATCTGTTGCTATGAAGTTGGTGTCAGAAGTAGGATGAAAAATACGTCAACAATTCGAGACTAGTTGAATTGTGGAATATTTGTCATGTAAATAAGAAGTGATAGTTTCCTTTAAAGCTCCTTCCTTTCAACATCAGTGACTGACAGGTGGCGCTGTGGCCAGTCCAGGTCCGGTTTGTGTGCTACTGCAACTTAGCAAAGTGCTCTGAAGTGGCACGCAGCCACGGCCGCAGACGTCCACCATGTCATCGGATGTTTGATCAGCGTTTCTGTGCTGAACACGAGCTCGGAATGTCCAAACGATTCCCGGTGGCCGCGGGCCAGAACCCTGACTGGACCCGGCCTCGGATCAGAACTGCAACCCGCGGTTCATGAGGATATAAAATGATGTGATTCATGTTCAGACATGTACAGTCGCCCGCCGGAGTCCCAGGACTGTTTCGACATGTACGTGTCGCACTGAAGCTGTTCATCTGGACACGGCTGAGTCACATGACTCATGGATCAGCGAGGAGACTCACTAAGTGAGTCACGACACACGACAGATAACAAAACACATCAAAGGCCACAATGATTCATTACAGACAACATGACTCAGCGAATACAACAATGACTTGTCATTGCAAACTGACTTGTTAAATGTAACAATGACTCATCAATTACCCTTTAAATCAATATATACATCGAATTAACAGTGAATCAACAAATAAAAACAACGAGTCAAAGTGTAACAACGACTCATACAGTAGAACAAAGAGTCGTAACGTTTAAAAATCACTCAATAAATGATTTGACCAATGACGTGCAAGACCAGCAATGGTTTAAAATACAAATACCAATACAATGACTCAACAAATACATCAATGACTAGATTGATAAAAGATTCAATAAACTCATTCGCTCCTCATGTAGCACAAAGATCCATAAAAAATCAGACTGAGTCGCACTTGAGTCGCTACATGAATGTCTCTGAAGTAAATATGAGTCGAAAAAAAACACCTGTTGAATTATTTTTAGTGTTAATGTTGTTTTAAACTTTTTTTTAATCATAGTTTTCTCTTAGTATCATTGACATCACTGGATAATACAATAACAAAACTCTGCCAAAGGGCTGAACAGGCATGAAGTAGAACCTTTAAACTCTGCTCAAACCAAGTGAGAATTATGAATTAGTTCGAAATTATGAACAAGTGTTTTAGTGTTATTTACGCGTTGTTGGAGAATCTGTCGTAAACAAACACACACTTGCTTTAAAAACACACTCATACACTACACATACACACAAACGCACACAGAAAGACTTAAGCAGCAACAAAAGAACGTCTGGAAAATGAAACCATTTTCATGTGCATAATATTTTTTGTGTCTCCATCAGTCATTCTTTTGTTTCTCATCTTATTTTGTCGTGTTGTCATGATGTGACACAAAGAGAGAAGATGATAGGAGGCGAGGAGAGAGGAGGAGAGGAGGTTAGGAAACGAAGGAAGGGGAGAAAAAGCAAAGAGGAGATATTCAAGAAGGAGGAAAGGGAAAAAAGCAGTGGAGAATGAAAACGAGTGTAAGTGAAAGAGAAGGTTGTTCACTGTTGCAGACAGACAAAAGAAACAAGGGGGGGTGAGTGGGGGTGAGAAGGGTGAGGAGAGAGAGAGAGAGGGAGAGAGAGAGGGGGGAGGATTAGAGCAGAGGAGAAGAAAGAAAGTGAATGTTCAGCTGCAGTTTAATACCAGAGGGAGGACAAGAGGAAAATGAAGGGAATAATGACGAGAGAGACGAAGCTGTCAGGAGGAAGATAGAAGCGTGTGTGTGTGTGTGTGAAAGGGTGTGTGTGTGTGCATGTGTGTGTGTGTGTGTGTGTGTGTGTGTGTGTGTGTGTGTGTGTGTGTCCCACCAGGGTTAAAGTTGCACACACAAATTATCCATCAATCATATCTATGAAATGAAATGTCAGTCTTAACCTCTGTGGGTTCATTCACACACACACTCACACACTCACACACACACACACACACACACACGCTCATGTCGGAACATTACTACCGCCTCACCATCGCAGTGGTCAGTGGCTCCAAAGGTGGTTGAGCGTTTTGAATCCAAAACAGAAGCTTCCGGACCCTGTCGCCCCCCCGAGGTGCTGTCGGTCCAACTGGACCCCAGTGATGGATGAGCCGGAGAAACTGAAGACCGCTGCCCCCCCCCCCCCCCCCCCCCCTGAGGGGACGCGACCCCGACACCAACTTAATGACTCATCCAGATCATGAAGTTGTCACCACCACCACCACCACCACCACCACCACCATCATCATCTTCATCATCACCAGTGTGGTCTGAACTTCATGAACAGCTGGAAGGAACGATCAAGTGAAGTTTTAACGAAATAAATCAACCAAAATAGACACATTTTCTGACTCAATTTTGATTTATCTTTAATTTAGTGTCATTTTAAAACTTCCATTTGACTTATTTTTATTTTTTTTAAATATTTAAATATTTAAACTTTTCAAAGCCGTTACATCTGGTGGAGTCTCTCGTTGAGGCTTGAGCTCGACTCACAACAAATCATTTTCTTACTTCAAAAAGACACGTTTTTATTAATGTGGTCACATGATCATCCAGTTTATGACTCGCTTTGATGACATCACTCCAGTGACCTCAAGACATTTCCAAAACTGGCCAACGTCGGAGATTTCATAAAAAAAATCCACATGTTTGTGTTCTGATCCAGTTGATCTCAAACCACCGGATATTGTTTTCCTGCATGTGTGTGTGTGTGTGTGCATGCTGGTGTGTGTGTGCATGTGTGTGCTGGTGTGTGTGTGTGTGTGTTGCCACCCTGCTGAGTCAAACACACTCAGAGATATTAAAACCACCCAAGAATGAAGAACATTCCAGCATGTCTGACCTCCTCTCTCTCTCTCTCACACACACACACACACACACACACACACACACACACACACGTGAGGGGAAGGTTCTGGTGTCTTCTTGGACCAGCAGAACCAGCTCAGGACCACTTGAGGTTTGGTCCAGCTGTGATGACAGCAGCAGAAATGAAAGAACAACAGAGCCAGAGTTTGAGAAATGACTTTTCTTGAAGAGAGGTCAGAAGGTCAGAGCCCCGACTGTCTCCCATGAACCCTAATGTACTTCGTCTTCTTCACTTTTTCTGCTTCGATATGTTTATTTTTTTTTAACTTTTTTAAATTCTCATCTCCAGATTCTCATTATTTCCTTGTTTGTTTGTTGTGTTTTGCTTTTTTTTTTTTCTTGTTTTATGAATAAAATATATAAACAAATGATAATAAAATAAAAATAACTCTAACTATGATCATAGTTTTAACAGCAGATTTAAATTATAATCAACAGAAGAAAAAGAAGAAAATAAAACAATACACATCAAAGCGTGCGGTAATGAGTCGACTTCCTTCGTCTGAAGGTGAAAACGTTTTCATTCATTAAGAAGGAAGAAAGTTACGGTTGCTCGGCAACAAGCTATTGCATCACGTGACTCTCGTTTAAGACGCCGTCACCTGCCGCCCGAAAACCGTGGCTTGATGCGCTCACCTGCACCTCCGGACGGGAGGGAGGGAGCGAGAGCTTCGTCCCAGAAGAAGACTTTTCCAGATGTGCGAGAAAAACCACTGATGGAGGGAGGAGGGTGAGGAGGGGGGAGTCAGTGGACCCTGCAGAGGACAGAGAGAGAAATGGATTTGTTAAAGGAACAAGAAGAGATAACTCAGTGTTAGTGTGCGTATGTGTGTCTGTGCGTTTGTGTTTCTGTGTGCATGTGTGTGTGTCTCTGTGTGTATGTGTGTGTCTCTCTGTGTGCATGTGTGCCTGTGTGTGTGTCCGTGTGCATGTGTGTCTCTTACGTGTGTCACTGTGTGCGTGTGTGTGTGTGTCCGTGTGCATGTGTGTGTCTGTGTGTGCATATTTTTGTTCTTGTGTGTGTGTGTGCATCTCTGTGTAAATGTGTGTCTGCATTGGCTTCTGTGTGTTTGTGTTTGTGTGTGTCTGTGTGTATGTATGTGTGTCTCTGTGTGCATGTGTTTTTGCACGTGTGTCTGTATGTGTGCGTGCATTTGTGTGTCTCTCTGTGTGCATGTGTCTCTCTCTGCATGTGTGTGTGTCTCTGTGTGCATGTGTTTTTGCACGTGTGTCTGTGTGTGTGTGCATTTGTGTGTCTCTCTGTGTGCATGTGAGTATGTGTGTCTCTCTGCATGTGTGTGTGTCTCTGTGTGCATGTGTTTGTGCATGTGTGTCTGTATTTGTGTGTGCATTTGTGTGTCTCTCTGTGTGCATGTGTGTGTCTCTCTCTCTCTGCATGTGTGTGTGTCTCTGTGTGTATGTTGGTGTGCGTGTGTGAGTGTGCGAGTGCACAAGTATGTCTCTGTGTGCATGTGTGTGTGTCTCTGTTTGTGTGTGCGTTTGCATGTCTGTGTCTCTGTATGCATGTGTGTGCGTGTGTGTGTCTCTGTGTGCATGTTTTTGTGCATGTGTGTCTGTGTGTGTGTGCATTTGTGTGTCTCTCTGTGTGCATGTGTCTGTGTGTGGGTCTCTCTGCATGTGTGTGTATGTCTCAGTGTGTGCACATGTGTGTCTGTGTGTGCATTTGTGTGTGTCTCTTTGTATAGTTCTTTGTGTCTCTGCATGCATGTGTGCGTGTCTCTGTTTGTGTGTTTGTTTGCATGTATGTATGTATGTGTGTCTCTATATGCATGTGTGTGTGCGTGTGTGTGCAGGTGTGTGTGTGTCTCTGTGTGAGAGATGTCAAATCAGAACTGCAGACATTAAAAAACTGATTCTTCACAAATATTGTTAAAGAAGTTTTTCTGACTCGCGGTGTCTAAGTGAGTCATCAATACTTGAGTCACAGGGCAGGAAATGATCCAATATCACAATCGATCCCAACTTCTTGATTCAAGATGAAACCGTAGAGAGAAGTGGGAATCGTTGCAACTATAGCCGTTTTAAAAAATGAATCATGTGAGTCGCATTGACTCTTCATTAACGAGTCACTGATCCATTAAAGCAAGTCATGTGGGAATATCGGCGAGACATGAGGTGGATTGTGGCACCGACTCTCTTCCTTTAATATTCTCTCTCTTCGCGATCTCTTCTCCTTCCACTAGAAGCACTCTGACCTTTAACAAAATTGTGTTTTTTTTTTGTAGAGACAAAAGCGTCGACGTCATGTTCAATCTCTGGGAATTAACCTGAGAGCCACTCGCCGAGGGAAGCTTTTGATGTGCAGAAGATAAGAGTCGAACCCTGAGCGACTCGAGTGCTGCTGAGGAGCCACGGACTCATCTGGAACTGGTCTGAGGGGCTTGACGTTGTTGACGCTGAAGAGCTATTGTTCCACGTTCGCTCTCAGACTGAGTGGATGGAGAACTCGCACACTGAAGAATCGTCGCTAATGTGATTGTGGCCCCGGCCATCATTTCTGGCCCCAGCATCCTATCGAATGTAATTAATTAAAAGTGAGTTCATGTAACGATTATGACCATGTGATGCCACTAATGGAGAAAAAAGTGGACTCTGGGGTTTGACGATTATCTGTGGGAGACGAGAGTGAGTCAGCGGGAAGAGGATCAATCCAACTGACGCTACAACTGGACACACACAGAGGCGAGTCCCACAGACCTGCAGTCCTGGAGGAGAACTGATTCATTAAGTGTTGCAGATGCCTCGCTATAGGAGGCTCTTCAGTTCAACACCAATATCCATGTTTCTGTTCAACACCACTTTTATATGTACGACAGGTTGCTATGTAATGTCAGGTTGTTATTTAACGGCAGGTTGCTATGTTACTACATGTTGCTACGTGAGTGCACATTGCTATGTAACGCCGCTTAGTCATGTAACACCATGTTGCCATGTAACACCATGTTGCTATGTAACACCAAGTTGCTATGTAACTTCATTTTGCTATGTAACGTTGGGTTGCTATGTAACATCAGGTTGCTATGTAACGCAAGGTCGATATGTTACTACAGGTTGCTATGTGACTGCACATTGTTATGTAACGCCACTTAGCCATGTAACGCCAGGTTCCTATGTTACTACATGTTGCTACGTGAGTGCACATTGCTATTTAATGCCGCTTAGCCATGTAACACCATGTTGCTATGTAACGCCAGGTTGCTATGTAACGCCAGGTTGCTATGTAACTACATGTTGCTACGTGAGTGCACATTGCTATGTAACGCCGCTTAGCCATGTAACACCATGTTGCTATGTAACGCCAGGTTGCTATGTAACACCAAGTTGCTATGTAACTTCATTTTGCTATGTAACGCCAGGTTGCTATGTAACACCAAGTTGCTATGTAACTTCATTTTGCTATGTAACGTTGGGTTACTATGTAACATCAGGTTGCTATGTAACGCCAGATCGATAAGTTACTACAGGTTGCTATGTGACTGCACATTGTTATGTAACGCCACTTAGCCATGTAACGCCAGGTTGCTATGTAACGGCAGGTTGCTATGTTACTACATGTTGCTACGCGAGTGCACATTGCTATGTAACGCCGCTTAGCCATGTAACACCATGTTGCTATGTAACGCCAGGTTGCTATGTAACACCAATTTGCTATGTTACTTCATTTTGCTATGTTACTGCACACTGCTATGTAACGCTACATTACTATCTACTGGCGCGTTGCTATGTGACAGCACATTGCTATGTGACAGCACATTGCTATGTGACTGCACATTGCTATGTAACGCCAGGTTGCTATGTTACTACATGTTGCTATGTGAATGCACATTGCTCAGTAACGCCACTTAGCCATGTAACACCATGTTGCTATGTACGCTGCTATGTAAAGCCACATTACTATCTACTGGCGCGTTGCTATGTGACTTCACATTGCTATGTAAGGCCATGTTGCAATGTAGCCCCACATTGCTTTATTACGCCACTTAGCCATGTAACACCATGTTGCTATAATGGCTCTTTTTTGTGTAACACCACTATAGGTCAATGCCACTTTGTGTCACGACACACGGTTGGTATTATAATGACATGTAATAGTGTCATGTTACAGGTTGTGATACTTTAGTTAGCGGGAAATATTTCATGTTGGACAGTGTGTGGTCATCATGACCCACAGGCGGCTCTAAATCCTGATCAGAGATGAAACTACTTAAATGAAATGCTGAAAGGAATCAGACGGTGAGCGGCCCTTCATCATTTAGGGGGTCTCGAGGTTTGAGGCTGGAAGTCTTCCGAGTTCCTCCTCATTGGCGGTGAAGCCAGCTCATCACGTCTCCACTAAAACAACAATTTAATTAAAGCAGCCGGAGCTTCATTAACACCCTCTTCCTCGTCTTAGCGGGAATTCTCCATTTCCACGCCGCGACCAATTAGTCGCGCGGGACGAACAAACATCTTTTTTATTGAAGGTCGTATTTCAGCTCGACGAGGTCGAAGACGTAAAACTGCAGGCGACCTGGAAGCTGTTTATGATCCAAATATAGATTTGGTTTTTAATGGCCTTGGCTACACCAGGCTTTGACTGGAGTCCCCGTCGTGATCTCCAACGATGGATCCATCCAGTGGTGTCTTCTCATTTTCTTCTCCTCCTTCTTGCTGCTTCTTTATCATCACTTTCTATCGCAGGTGTCACATGACTCGTCATCGATCCGCCTCGGTGGCCGCAGGTCGATGACTCCGACTCAAGTTAAGTCCTCAAATCTAGCGCCGGAGCCAAAGCAAAGTTTGTTCACGTCACGCGAGGAGAGTTGTGTAGTAGGACTGGATCAACTGGGATCGATGATGCTGTGTGTCGAGGGATACTCGAGTTAACAACATCTTTACACTCCAGAGCTCGACACATCATCAGGTAACACACCTGTGAAGGAGGAAACACAACTTCCATGCAACACAAACACACTTGTTAGTGCACCCAAGGCCAGACAAACATTCACAGATGCATACAAAAACAAGCACTTACACACACACTCACACAAAAATACTCACACAGAAAAAGACACTTGTGAACACACACAGACCTAAAAAAGATTCAAACTATCATGCACAAACACACACACTTGTGAACTCACGCACAAATAGAAATGATCCAGATAAACATCTAAAGACACCCACGCACAGTTATGTACACACACAAAGCTATACGTGATCCAAACAAACATGCAAAAAGAAACTCACAAAAATACAGATGATCATGCCATAGGCTTACAAACACACACAAATACACACCTATGAATCCACGCAAAGCGCTAAATGAGATCCAGACAAACACAACACACACACGCTCTCACAAAGTTGTTAACGCAAACAAAACTACAAACGTTCAAGACAAAAACACACATACACACAATTGTGAACACAATGTGTTTGTTTGTGTGTGTCTGGATCTATTTTAGCTTTGTGTATGTTCACAACTGTGTGTGTGTTTGTTGAACATACACAAAGCTAAAATAGATTTAGACAAACACAAACACACATACAGTTGTTAACGCAAACAATACTACAAATGTTCAAGACAAAAACACGCACAAACACAATTGGGAACACAATGTGTTTGTTTGTGTGTGTCTGGATCTATTTTAGCTTTGTGTATGTTCAACAAACACACACAAATACAATTGTGAACACAATGTGTGTGTTTGTCTGGATCATTTTTAACTTTGTGTGTGTTCACAACTGTGTGTGTGTTTGTTGAACATACACAAAGCTAAAATAGATTCAGACAAACACAAACACACATACAGTTGTTAACGCAAACAATACTACAAATGTTCAAGACAAAAACACACATACACAATTGTGAACACAATGGGTGTGTTTGTGTGTGTGTGTGTGTGTCTGTATCTATTTTTGCTCTGTGTATGTTCAACAAACACACACAAATACAATTGTGAACACAATGTGTGTGTTTGTCTGGATCATTTTTATCTTTGTGTGTGTCCACAACTGTGTGTGTGTTTGTTGAACATACACAAAGCTAAAATAGATTCAGACAAACACAAACACACATACAGTTGTTAACGCAAACAATACTACAAATGTTCAAGACAAAAACACACATACACAATTGTGAACACAATGGGTGTGTTTGTGTGTGTGTGTGTGTGTGTGTCTGTATCTATTTTTGCTCTGTGTATGTTCAACAAACACACACAAATACAATTGTGAACACAATGTGTGTGTTTGTCTGGATCATTTTTATCTTTGTGTGTGTTCACAACTGTGTGTGTGTTTGTTGAACATACACAAAGCTAAAATAGATTCAGACAAACACAAACACACATACAGTTGTTAACGCAAACAATACTACAAATGTTCAAGACAAAAACACACATACACAATTGTGAACACAATGGGTGTGTTTGTGTGTGTGTGTGTGTCTGTATCTATTGTTGCTCTGTGTATGTTCAACAAACACACACAAATACAATTGTGAACACAATGTGTGTGTTTGTCTGGATCATTTTTATCTTTGTGTGTGTTCACAACTGTGTGTGTGTTTGTTGAACATACACAAAGCTAAAATAGATTCAGACAAACACAAACACACATACAGTTGTTAACGCAAACAATACTACAAATGTTCAAGACAAAAACACACATACACAATTGTGAACACAATGGGTGTGTTTGTGTGTGTGTGTGTGTGTGTGTCTGTATCTATTTTAGCTCTGTGTATGTTCAACAAACACACACAAATACAATTGTGAACACAATATGTGTGTTTGTCTGGATCATTTTTATCTTTGTGTGTGTTCACAACTGTGTGTGTGTTTGATGAACATACACAATGCTAAAATAGATTCAGACAAACACAAACACACATACAGTTGTTAACGCAAACAATACTACAAATGTTCAAGACAAAAACACACATACACAATTGTGAACACAATGGGTGTGTTTGTGTGTGTGTGTGTGTGTCTGTATCTATTTTAGCTCTGTGTATGTTCAACAAACACACACAAATACAATTGTGAACACAATATGTGTGTTTGTCTGGATCATTTTTATCTTTGTGTGTGTTCACAACTGTGTGTGTGTTTGATGAACATACACAATGCTAAAATAGATTCAGACAAACACAAACACGCATACAGTTGTTAACGCAAACAATACGACAAATGTTCAAGACAAAAACACACATACACAATTGTGAACACAATGGGTGTGTTTGTGTGTGTATGTATGTGTCTGTATCTATTTTAGCTCTGTGTATGTTCAACAAACACACACAAATACAATTGTGAACACAATATGTGTGTTTGTCTGGATCATTTTTATCTTTGTGTGTGTTTGTTGAACATGCACAAAGCTAAAATAGATTCAGACAAACACACACACACATACAGTTGTTAACGCAAACAAAACTACAAATGTTCTAGACAAAAACACACAGGCACGAACACAATTGTGAGCACAATGAATTTGTTTGTGTGTTTGTGTCTGTATCTAATTAGCTTTGTGTATTCAACGAACACACACAAATACAATTGTGAACACAATATGTGTGTTTTTCTGGATCATTTTTATATTTGAGTGTGTTCACAACTGTGTGTGTGTGTTTGTTGAACATGCACAAAGCTAAAATAGATCCAGACAAACACACACAGTTGTAGGCATGTACAAAAGTACTAAAGATCCACACACACACACACTCTCTCGGTGTGTGTGACTCGGGGCGAACACACACTAACGACCCTCGTGGTGATGATGAGAGCGGCGACCTTGGAGGGGGAGGGGCTTCATTAGGAGGCGCCTGCAGACCCGCGAGCTGATGTTCTGACATGATGAGAGTTTCACAAACTTTGTGTCCTTCAGGTGGAGAGCGATTGTCCATCTTCGGCAGAGACTCACAACTACACAACTGCACAAGAGGTCACACAGTTGATGCCGGGATGAGTGAGGGAGGCAGCATCGATGTTATTAGTGTGTGTGTGTGTTTGTTTTTGTGTGTAAGAGAGTGTGTGTGTGTGTGTATGTCTGTTTTTTTTTGTGTATGTTTCTTTGGGTCTCTATGCATGTTTTGTGTGTTTGTTTGCATGAATGTGTTTTTATTAATGTGTGTGTTTGTTTGTATGTTTTTTGGGGTTTCTGTGCATGTTTTTTTTATGTTTGTGTGCATGAATGTGTGCATGTGTGTGTATGCTTGTGTGCATACATGTGTTCATGTGTGTTTGCTTGTATGCGTGAATGTGGGTTTGGGTACGTGTGTGTATGTTTGTGTTCATGTACGTGCATGTGTTTATATTTTTTTTTCCTGTGCATGTGTGTGTTTGTGTATATATGCTTGCATGTGCATGTGTGTGTTTGTGTATACTTACTGTACGTGTTCATTTTTGTGTGTGTGTGTTTGTGTATATATGTGTGCATGTGTGTGTGTTTGTGTAAGTCTGTTCATGTGTTCATGTTCCAGTGTGTGTGTATATGTGCATGCATGTTTTGAGTGTGTGTGTATATTTGTGTAGCATGAGTTCATGTTCAAGTGTGTGCGTGTGCGTGCATGTGTTCATGTTCGAGTATGTGTGTATATGTGCGTGCACGTGTTCATGTTCGAGTGTGTGTGTATATGTGCGTGCACGTGTTCATGTTCGAGTGTGTGTGTATATGTGCGTGCACGTGTTCATGTTCGAGTGTGTGTGTATATGTGCGTGCACGTGTTCATGTTCGAGTGTGTGTGTGTGTGTGTGCGTGCCTGTGTTCATGCTCAATAGTGTGTGTATATGTGCGTGCACGTGTTCATGTTCGAGTGTGTGTGTATATGTGCGTGCACGTGTTCATGTTCGAGTGTGTGATGGCTCTTATAGTCTTATAGTTAATATTCAGTGTGTAGCGGCCCGTGTGTAGTTGTGTGTCCAGAAGTGGGTCAAGATAAATCATTGAACTTGTTGCAGTAATAATTACGGCGTTTAATCAGCCGACTGTGTCCAGAGTCAGAGAACCTCAGGGAGACTCTTGACTCTTTGAAACGACTCTCCATGAAGGATTTCTGACAACCTCACACTTCGTCTGCTACACAACACGACTCCATCGAATCCATTTCAAGGTTTTTAATCATTTTTTTTCTAACTAACTAAACACAAACATAACGATGTCACTTTGAATCGCTCCGAGCTTCACGAGTCTTTTTTAAGACTCAATAAACCGACAATGAATGAGTCATTGGTGATGAGTCTCAACACAGGAATATTACAGTCTTATCATCAAGTCTTATGGCTGCAGGTTTGAGCTCCAGTGAGTTTTGCTCAAGGGTCAGGAATGCTGTGGATGATCACTTTATCAGCGAATCGAATCGCTCTGATGAAACGCTAATATTTGACAGGAAGTGGAAGGGAGTCGGTTGGAACCAGCAGCCGAGCGTCGACTCGTCTTATCTTGTTTTTGCCCCAATTTTTAATTTCCTGATCAGCGCTCGAGTGTTTCTGCGTCAGGATCCGTTTCACTCGGATCGGCTTCAGAGACTCACAAACTCCGGACGCACAATGTGTGTGTTCGTTGTGTTGTTCTACCTGCACAATGGTGTTTGCCTCAAATCTTCTTTTTTTTTGTCAAATTTTAACCTTTAATTATTTTTAAAGGATTTAAATTTAAAAATAAGTCTTTTGAGTCTCATAGTTCTTTTTTTTCACTTTATTTTAAATAAAAAAACTTTAGGAAACATTTTCAAAAATACAGACAAAACCCGAGACGAACTCTTCATCAGGAACAGATCTTCTTCTTCCTCATACTCTCTTGCTTCGTTGTCCACTTTCCTTCTCTCATTCTCCTCTTTCTTTTCCCCATAGTTTATTCTTTCTCTTCCTTATTCTCTTGCGATGTCCTTTTCCTCCTTTACCTCATCCTATTTCTACTCTTTCTTTTCTTACTCCTCTTCCTTTACCTCCTCTCCCTCCTCCTTTGTTTTTCTATTCCTCCTACATATCTCCTTCCTCCTTTACTCCATCCTATTCCTTCTCCTCTTCCTCATTCTCCTCTTTTATTTTCTCTTCCTCTTCAAACTACTCTTTCTTTTCCTCTATCTTCTCCTCCTCCTTTTCCTCTTCATCCTTAAACTCATCCTCTTCCTCCTCTTCCTCATTATCCTCTTTTATTTTTCAAACTACTCTCTTTTCCATTATCTTCTCCTCCTCCTTTTCCTCTTCCTCCTTAACCTCATCCTCTTCTTCCTCATTATCCTCTTTCATTTTTCAAACTACTCTCTCTTTTCCTCTATCTTCTCCTCCTCCTTTTCCTCTTCCTCCTTAACCTCATCATATTCCTCCTCCCCTTCTGTCTACTCTCTCTTCTGTTCCTCCTGCTACATCTCTTTCTTCACTTAATCATATTTATCTTCCTCCTTTTCATTTCCCATTTATTTTTCTCTTCTAGATCGTATTCCTCCTTTTCTTCCTCTTCTCTTCCTCGTCCTCCTCCATCTATTCCTCTTTCTTTGCTTCATCATATTCCTCTTCCTCCTTTTATTTTCCTTTTTTTTCTAGATTGTATTCCTCCTTCTCTTCCTCCTCCTCCTCCATCTCTTCTTCTTTCTTTACTTCATCATATTCCTCTTCTTCCTTTTCATTTCCCATTTCTTTTTCTATTATCGATCCTATTCCTTCTTCTCTTCCTCCTGCTCCTCCATCTCTTCTTCATTCTTTACTTCATCATATTCCTCTTCCTCCTTTTCATTTCCTATTTCTTTTTCTCTTCTAGATCGTACTCCTCCTTCTCCTCCTCCTCTTTTGTTTCTTATTCCCATTCCTACTCCTCTTTCTTTTCATTATTCTCTTCCTCCTCCATCTCGTATTGCCCCCTAAAGTGATCGTTCACCCAGAACTCAAACTTCACTCATTTTCTACTCACACTGGGATTATTTTCAGAGTAATTCATTAAAATGAAGATTTTTTTGTCTATAATAAAGAGTAATAATTACTCTAAAACAAAGAAATCACAAATATTAGTCGACATGAGGGTGAGTAACAAATGAAGTTTGAATTTTGGGTGAACTATCACTTTAACCTCACAATATTCCTTCTCTTTTTCCTCCTCTCCCTCTTTATCTTCATCCTCCTCTTCTTCCCGTCCCTTTTTTCCCTCATCCTTCTCAACCCTATCCTCCGCTCCTTCCTGCTCCTTTTCCTCTTCCAACTTCTCCTCGTCCTCATCCTCCTCCTCCTGCTCCTCGTCTCACTTGTCTCCTTGTGTAGCAGTTGTGTTGAGATTAACTCACTCGGTGTGGCTAATGGGCCTCCAGGCAGGTCTGACACACACCATTAGTTCTCACCTCGGAGACGGAGGAGAGTGTGAAGGGAGGAGGAACGGGTGAGGAGGCGGGAGGGAGGGTCTCTTGATCTGGGCGGTGGGAGCTCCGCACTAGACGGAGACTTAATTGGATCATTTGGTTCTGTTGGGACTTAAACAGAGCCTCACGTGAACCAGGACGGCTGCTCTACAGAAGTTCTCCACTTTTTTAAAAAAACTCCGCTTTGGTCCCCGAGCTGCAGATGAACGGAGACGTGGAGCGTAGACATCAAATCCTGAGTTCATAGACTCGGGATGACTACACATCATCTCCGGCTCTGGCTCTGGGTGTGGGTTCTGGACTCGGTGCTATCACAGCGAGCAGGCGTGTGAGGAGACATGAAAGCAGGAGCAGATGAAAGCGTCTTTGTCCGAGTGTGTTCACGCGCCAGAGTGTGTTATCTCCCGCGCGCCACAAAACCAGAAGCACTCGACCCGTCGACCCACCTGTGTGTGCGTGAGCTGAGCCAAGAGGAGGCGAGGTGAGGGAGACGACAGAGGAGGGAGGACAGTAGCGGCTCGGAGAAGGTTGGACGAGACGAGGAGAAGACAGAAGAAAACTTGTCTGATGGTTCCACCTGTGGACTCATGTTACCTTGACTCACATAACTCGACTCATATTACCTTGACTCCTGTTACATTAACTCATATTAACTCGACTCATATGACCTTGACTCCTGTTACCTTGACTTATATTACCTTGACTCCTGTTTCATTAACACATATTACCTTGACTCATATGACCTTAACTCCTGTTACATTGACTCATATGCCCTTGACTCCTGTTATATTGACACATATGACCTTGACTCCTGTTACCTTGACGCATATTACCTTGACTCATATGACCTTAACTCCTGTTACCTTGACGCATATTACCTTGACTCATATGACCTTAACTCCTGTTACATTGACACATATTACCTTGACTCCTATTACCTTAACGCATATTATCTTGACTCATCTTACCTTGACTCATATGACCTTGACTCCTATTACCTTGACGCATATTATCTTGACACATATGACCTTGAATCCTATTACCTTGACGCATATTACCTTGACTCATATGACCTTGACTCCTATTACCTTAACGCATATTATCTTGACTCATCTTACCTTGACTCATATGACCTTGACTCCTATTACCTTGACGCATATTACCTTGACTCATATGCCCTTGACTCCTGTTACATTGACACATATGACCTTGACTCCTGTTACCTTTACGCATATTATCTTCACTCATATGACCTTGACTCCTGTTACCTTGACCCATATTATCTTGACTCATCTTACCTTGACTCATATGACCTTGACTCATATTATCTTGACTCATATTACCTTGTCTCCTGTTAATATGACTACGCTTACCCTGACTGTTATTATCTTGACTTATCTTAACTTGACTTATCTTACATTGACTCATATTACCTTAACTCATGTTACAATGACTCCTGTTACCATGACTACTCTTCTTTGACTCTTATTATCTTGATTTATGTTACCTTGATCTATCTTAACTTGACTCATATTACCTTGACTCCTGTTCGCGTTACCTATTTAACTCTGTTCACTTGACCCCAGTCATGTAAACTCATATTACCTTGACCTCTATTACTTTGAATGTCACATGACTGAGGAAGTCTGTGTCTGTGACTCAGCAGAGTCTGAAGCTCTGGTGGTCTCAACACTTCAGGACAATAGCGAACTGATTACTCTCCGCCACACACTGGTTAACTCAGCAGACACTTGATGCTGAACCGTGTGTGTGTGTGTGTGTGTGTGTGTGTGTGTGTGTGTGTGTGTGTGTGTGTGTGTGTGTGTGTGTGTGTGTGTGTGTGTGTGTGTGTGTGTGTGTGAGTGTGTGTGTGTGTGTGTGTGTGTGTGTGTGTGTGTGAGAGATGTGCTCACACGTGTTTCTTTATCAAAGCATGAAGAAAATGGAAAATGTGATGCATTCCTTTCCTGTCTTGACTCATTCTGTACATCCTCCTTCTCCTCTTCCATCCTCCTTTCACATCCTCCTCCCGTTCTTTTGCTCATCCATCCATCACGTCCATATGTCAGTGTTGACTCGCCCATATTGCAGCCTGCAGAAGCAGATTTTAATTTCATCTCCCAGCAGATCCACTCGACAGTAATAACGGTGATATGTGACTTGATGGCCGACTGAAGACTCACAACGCGTAAGACTGTACAAGCAGATGGAAGGTTTGTGCACAGATGTCTTAAAGAACATGTTCATGTTGAGAACCACACTATGACCTTGACTCCTGTTCCATTAACTCCTGTTACATTTGTTTCTTGTAACATTGACTCCTGTCTCCTTAACTCCTGTTACATTTGCTTCTTGTAACATTGACTACTGTTCCCTTAACTCCTGTTCCCTTGACTTGTGTTACATTTGTTTCTAGTAACTTTGACTCCTGTTCCCTTAACTCTTGTTCCCTTGACTTGTGTTACATTTGTTTCTTGTAACTATGACTCCTGTTCCCTTAACTCTTGTTACATTTGTTTCTTGTAACTATGACTCCTGTTCCCTTAACTCTTGTTACATTTGTTTCTTGTAACATTGACTCCTGTTCCCTTAACTCTTGTTACATTTGTTTCTTGTAACATTGACTCCTGTTCCCTTGACTCGTGTTACATATTTTTCTTATAACATTGACTCCTGTTCCCTTGACTCTTGTTACATTTGTTTCCTGTAACATTGACTCCTGTTCCCTTGACTCCTGTTACATTTGCTTCTTGTAACATTGACTCCTGTTCCCTTAAATCCTGTTACATTTGCTTCTTGTAAGATTGACTCCTGTTCCCTTAACTCTTGTTACATTTGTTTCTTGTAACTATGACTCCTGTTATCTTAATTCCTGTTACATTTGTTTTCTTGTAACAATTACTCCTGTTCCCTTAACTCTTGTTACATTTGTTTCTTGTAACATTGACTCCTGTTCCCTTAACTCTTGTAACATTTGTTTCTTGTAACATTGACTCATGTTCCCTTGACTCCTGTTACATTTGCTTCTTGTAACATTGACTTCTGTTCCCTTAACTCCTGTTACATTTGCTTCTTGTAACATTGACTCATGTTCCCTTAACTCCTGTTACATTTGATTCTTCAACATTGACTCCTGTTCCCTTTACTCCTGTTACATTTGTTTCTTGTAACATTGACTCCTATTCCCTTGACTCCTGTTACATTTGTTTCTTGTAACATTGACTCCTGTTCCCTTAACTCCTATTAGATTTGCTTCTTGTAACATTGACTCATGTTCCCTTAACTCCTGTTACATTTGTTTCTTGTATCATTGACTCATGTTCCCTTGACTCCTGATACATTTGTTTCTTGTAACAGTGACTCATGTTCCCTTAAATCCTGTTACATTTGTTTCTTGTAACATTGACTACTGTTCCCTTAACTCCTATTAGATTTGCTTCTTGTAACATTGACTCATGTTCCCTTAACTCCTGTTACATTTGTTTCTTGTATCATTGACTCATGTTCCCTTGACTCCTGATACATTTGTTTCTTGTAACAGTGACTCATGTTCCCTTAAATCCTGTTACATTTGTTTCTTGTAACATTGACTCATGTTCCCTTAACTCCTGTTACATGTGTTTCTTGTATCATTGACTCATGTTCCCTTGACTCCTGTTACATTTGTTTCTTGTAACATTGACTCATGTTCCCTTAACTCCTGTTACATTTGATTCTTTCAACATTGACTCCTGTTCCCTTTACTCCTGTTACATTTGCTTCTTGTAACATTGACTCATGTTCCCTTAACTCCTGTTACATTTGTTTCTTGTAACATTGACTCCTGTTCCCTTAAATCCTGTTACATTTGTTTTCTTGTAACATTGACTACTGTTCCCTTAACTCCTATTACATTTGCTTCTTGTAACATTGACTCATGTCCCCTTAACTCCTGTTACATTTGTTTTCTTGTAACAATTACTCCTGTTCCCTTAACTCCTGTTACATTTGTTTCTTGTAACTATGACTCCTGTTCCCTTAACTCTTGTTACATTTGTTTCTTGTAACATTGAATCCTTTTCCCTTTAGTTCTTTTACCTTTTCTCCATGAAAAATGTACTCCTGTTCCCTTAACTCCTATTAAAATGACTCCTGTTACTTTGACTAATATTATCTTGACTCCTTTTACTTTCACTTAATATACTTCCACTCCTTGTACCCTGACTCCATTTAACTCATGTTACCCAAACTCAAATAACCTAGACTCCTGTTTTCCTTGTCTGCGGCTCAGACCCAGTAACGGTTCCACATCCTGGTCCGTTCAGTTTTTCTCATCCCGTTTCTGGTTTCAAACGGCTCTTGTGATCCGCTCCAGTCCGGCCTCACGTGGTCCAGGTTAACCGGTGACTCAGTTCTCTAACTTGGCAGAACAAATTGTGAGTTTGATGGTGGTGATTGTTTCAGGGTCGTTTGGGGCGTGGGGGGGTTTAATCGCTTCCAGAAGTCCGACTGATGCCGGACTAGAGAGGAGCCGCTGATATCATCAGTGAGATGTTGAGATTCAGCAGAATGTTGGAGTTTGTTGGTGTATGTGTGTGTGCATGTGTGTGTGTGTGTGTGTGTGTGTGTGGGTCCACCTGCGCTGTGTGTTCCCACAGTTAGCATTAATTAGTGAGCTCCAAAAACCTCGGCCATGATTGTGAGGAAATTGTTCTCAGCTGCTCGTCTCCCACTGACGGAGATTTACATTCCAGTCCAGGCCAGAGCAACTCTGGACCAGGGCTGCCAACATGTGCAATCTGGCGGGTGAAGGTTCTATTCCCGACTAGCTGCAAACATCTGAAATCACACGTGTGGATCCTCACGGTTATAATTTCAACAGGAATGGACCGGTGCTGTCCAGCACACCTGGATCTCCTGGACTCTCCTTCTGCGAGTCCCGGTCACACACAGAACTCGGACCGAGTGTGTGTAGAGCTTGTAAAAAGAACCATGTCTGTGTCTCAGTGGGCGAATTTTCACGCTTGTCCTTTAAACTAGAAGCAATCGGAGCTCTTGTGGAATGAGGTCGTTCTACTAAATATTCTCCACGGAGTCGCCCACTTTGAAATCAGGACATTACAGTAAACAACAACTTATTTTTAGAGCCGTTCGGCGGAGTTCCACTTCCTTTTGTACTTTTGTCCTCGTTACTGTCCTTCCTGATGTCAACATGTAACACACACATGTTACTGTTGCTGTGTGTCACTGGAGTGTTGTGTTACACTGTTCACTTCAATGTTGTGTTACGTCATTCACTGCAATGTTGTGTTACACTGTTCACTTCAATGCTGTGTTACACTGTTCACTAATATGTTGTGTTACACTGTTCACTTCAATGTTGTGTTAGGTCATTCACTGCAATGTTGTGTTACACTGTTCACTTTACTGTTGTGTTACGTCATTCACTGCAAAGTTGTGTTGCACTGTTCACTACAATGTTGTGTTACACTGTTCACTAATATGTTGTGTTACATTGTTCACTTCAAAGTTGTGTTACGTCATTCACTGCAATGTTGTGTTACACTGTTCACTACAATGTTGTGTTACATTGTTCACTTCAAAGTTGTGTTACGTCATTCACTGCAATGTTGTGTTACACTGTTCACTACAATGTTGTGTTACGTCATTCACTGCAATGTTGTGTTACACTGTTCACTGCAATGTTGTGTTACACTGTTCACTACAATGTTGTGTTACGTCATTCCCTACAATGTTGTGTTACACTGTTCACTACAATGTTATGTTACATTGTTCATTTTTATGGTGTGTTACATTGTTCCCTGCCATGTTGTGTTGCATTTGTCTGCGTAACATTGTGTCACGTCATCCACTGTAATGCTTAGTAACATCGTTCACTGCAAGGTTGTGTTGCATTATTCAATTGAGGTTTAACTATATTTAATCTATTCAATGTAACATTGTGTAAGATTGAAAATGTTAAACAATGCAACACAATATTACACTGTAGACTGTAACATAATGCTACATTAAATAATGCAACACAACAATACACTAAACAATCTTACAGAACAGAGTAATGTTGTGTTGCATTATTCAATGTAGCATTGTGTTACACTCTTCAGAGTAATATTGTGTTGCATTGTTCAATGTAACATTGTGTTACACTCTTCAGAGTAATATTGTGTTTTATTGTTCAATGTAATATTGTGTTACACTCTTCAGAGTAATATTGTGTTTTATTGTTCAATGTAACATTGTGTTACACTCTTCAGAGTAATATTGTGTTTTATTGTTCAATGTAACATTGTGTTACACTCTTCAGAGTAATATTGTGTTTTATTGTTCAATGTCACATTGTGTTACACTCTTGGGAGTAATGTTGTGTTGCATTGTTTAATGTAACATTGTTTTTCACTCTTCAGAGTAATGTTGAGTTGCATTGTTCAATGTAACATTGTGTTACACCCTTCAGAGTAGTATTCTGTTGGATTCTTCGATGTATTATTGTCTTCGATTCTTCACTGTAACATTGTGTTACATTATTCACTGTAGTATTCTGTTAAATTATTCACTGAAATGCTGTGTTGCATTGCTCAATGTAAAACCGTGTTAGCAGGGTTACATTTTGTTTTCAAATTTTGTCGAGTTAAACACAACTTTTAATATGATTTAATGTGTTATTCTACTGTTTCGCACTGTTACCATGTATCAGAAAACAGTAGGTATTGTTATATTATGTAATATTACGTTATTTTGTTGTATTGTATATCACATTACCCTATTTAATGTTACACTGTAGAAAGTCACAGTTTGTAACTCTGTGTTTACACTTGTGCTATTGCATTGCAGCCCATTGTCTCTCGCCATTGTTTCTCCTGTTGTATAGTTTCTACAGCTCGTGTTGTGTAGCAAACGGTTTATCACTCAGTGTCATTACATTGTGTTGAACTGTCTTGTGTCACCTGCAGGTGTTTTAAGTAGATCTGCCAACTCAGCAGTTTTCATACAATAGTGTGCGAGTTGCAACAATTGTCATCTTTTTTCTTTTTACTTTACCAGGCAAACAATTCAGCCGCCACATGAAGAATCAAAGAAGTCATTTTTAATCAACAAGTGAAGGACGAGCGACGCTCGGTAATTAGATTCTTTACTGCCACAGCACAGTTTGTTTGTACTGCTGGTGTGTGTAGAGACGCACAAAAAACAAGCTTCAAGGTCCATAAACTATTAGAAGAAAACACACAAATGTTGCGGCTCTTTGTTAGTTTGTGCAGAGAGTTGGCAGAAAGACCAGGAAGACGAGGAAGAGGAGAAGCCGCCAGAGCGGGGGAAGGAAAATAAACTCAGGCAAGAAAAACAGAAAACCTGATAAAAGAATGTGTGTTCAGAGCTGTTAGCTATTATGCTTTAGCTGTTAGCCTTTAGCTGTTTGCCTTTAGCTGTTAGCCTTTAGTTGTTAGCCTTTAGCTGTTAGCCTTTAGTTGTTAGCCTTTAGTAGTTAGCCTTTAGTTGTTAGCCTTTAGCTGTTAGCCTTTAGTTGTTAGCCTTTAGTTGTTGGCCTTTAGCTGTTAGCCTTTAGTTGTTAGCATTTAGCTGTTAGCCTTTAGTTGTTAGCCTTTAGCTGTTAGTCTTTAGCTGTTCGCCTTTAGCTGTTAGCCTTTAGTTGTTAGCCTTTAGCTGTTAGCCTTTAGTTGTTAGCCTTTAGTTGTTGGCCTTTAGCTGTTAGCCTTTAGTTGTTAGCATTTAGCTGTTAGCCTTTAGTTGTTAGCCTTTAGCTGTTAGTCTTTAGCTGTTCGCCTTTAGCTGTTAGCCTTTAGTTGTTAGCCTTTAGTTGTTAGCCTTTAGCTGTTCGCCTTTAGCTGTCCGCCTTTAGTTGTTAGCCTTTAGTTGTTAGCCTTTAGCTGTTAGCCTTTAGTTGTTAGCCTTTAGTTGTTGGCCTTTAGTTGTTAGCCTATAGTTGTTAGCCTTTAACTTTTAGCCTTTAGCTGTTAGCTAAAGAATACATGTTGTGACTTTTGACTCGTCACGTTCCTCAATATAATTGTGATTTAAATTTGAAGATTTTTTTCGATCTTCTTTCATCCCATATCGGAGTTCGTCCCAGCTACTAAGGGCAAGAGGCAAGAGGCGTGGGTATGTCCAGCAGAGGGCGATATTACGGATTCTTGAAGGTAAAATTGGATTTAAGAGCGTTTTAAATGTTCCACACAAACATGCATGTGTGTGGTTGTGGTGTGGAAAATTGAGAAACACAATTGTGTTGACAACACAGCAGCAGCTACACTAGCAGGAGGAAGTTGTGTTGCGGACGCGGAGACGCAGCAGTGTAACAGTAATTAGCTCCCCTCGCTCGCACTTGGCAGACGCATCACAGACAGCAGCTCCGACGTTCCAGGATCACATCTTGGATTCGTTCTGCTGAGTAAACGCCAACAAAGAGTTTCCGAAATTATTCTAATGAGTCGGCAAGAGGAAACAGCGGAGAGTCGTCGAGCAGAACACAACACATGTCAGAGAACACAAGTGAACTTGACAAGATGTTTACGTTCGATCTCCTCCTGCATGGAACACTATGAAGAAAATCATAAACAAGACAAGCACAAAACTAAAGTAACGCAACATGATGGTAAACATTTGTTAGAACCTAATCAGACACGATGGAATACTACACAAAAGAGTGTAACCAAAGGTAAATACAGGTGTGTTACACTTAATGCTGTAAGCCACAAATCTCAAAATAACACAAAAGACAACATACATTGTAACACCACACATCTCAACAATACACAAAAAACCTTGCACAAGGTAACACCACACATCCCAATATAACACAAAAAACACCACACATTGTAACGCCACAAATATCAACATAACACAAAAAACAACATACTTAGTAACACCACACATCTCAAAATAACACAAAAAAACACCACACAAGGTAATACCACACATCTCAACGTAACACAAAAAACACCATACTTAGTAACACCACACATCTCAAAATAACACAAAAAAACACCACACAAGGTAATACCACACATCTCAACGTAACACAAAAAACACCACACATTGTAATGTCACACATATCAATATAACACAAAAAACAACATACTTAGTAACAACACATATCTCAGCATAACACAAAAAACACCCCACAATCTAATGCCACACATCTCATTGTAACACAAAAAGACAACACACTTAGCAACACCACACATCTCAAAATAACACAAAAAACAATACACATTGTAACACCACATACAGTATCTCAACATAACACAAAAAACACCACAAAATCTAACACCACACATCTCAATATAACACAAAAAGAGAACACACTTAGCAACACCACACATCTCAAAATAACACAAAAAACACTACACATTGTAACGCCACACATATCAACATAACACAAAAAAACAACATACTTAGTAACACCACATATCTAAACATAACACATAAAACACCACACAATCTAACACCACACATCTCAATGTAACACAAAAAGACAACACACTTAGCAACACCACACATCTCAAAATAACACAAAAAACGCTACACATTGTAACGCCACACATATCAACATAACACAAAAAACAACACACAATCTAACACCACACATATCAACATAACATAAAAAACACTGCACAATCTAACACCACACATATTAAGCTAACACAAAAAGACAACACACTTAGTAACACCACATATCTCAACATAACACAAAAAACACCACACAAGGTAACACCACACATATCAACATAACATAAAAAACACTACACAATCTAACACCACACATATTAAGCTAACACAAAAAGACAACACACTTAGTAACACCACATATCTCAACATAAAAAACACTACACAATTTAACACCACACATATCAACATAACATAAAAAACACTACACAATCTAACACTACACATATCAAGCTAACACAAAAAGACAACACACTTAGTAACACCACATATCTCAACATAAAAAAACACTACACAATCTAACACCACACATATCAACATAACATAAAAAACACTACACAATCTAACACTACACATATCAAGGTAACACAAAAAGACAACACACTTAGTAACACCACATATCTCAACATAAAAAAACACTACACAATCTAACACCACACATATCAACATAACATAAAAAACACTACACAATCTAACACTACACATATCAAGCTAACACAAAAAGACAACACACTTAGTAACACCACATATCTCAACATAAAAAAACACTACACAATCTAACACCACACATATCAACATAACATAAAAAACACTACACAATCTAACACCACACATATCAACATAACATAAAAAACACTACACAATCTAACACCACACATATCAAGCTAACACAAAAAGACAACACACTTAGTAACACCACATATCTCAACATAAAAAAACACTACACAATCTAACACCACACATATCAACATAACATAAAAAACACTACACAATCTAACACCACACATATCAAGGTAACACAAAAAGACAACAAACTTAGTAACACCACATATCTCAACATAAAAAAACACTACACAATCTTACACCACACATATCAACATAACATAAAAAACACTACACAATCTAACACCACACATATCAAGGTAACACAAAAAGACAACACACTTAGTAACACCACATATCTCAACATAACATAAAAAACACTACACAATCTAACACCACACATATCAACATTTGATAAAAAAAACACTACACAATCTAACACCACACATATCAACATAACATAAAAAACACTACACAATCTAACACCACACATCTCAACATAATATAAAAAACACTACACAATCTAACAACACACATATCAACGTAACACAAAAAGACAACACACTTAGTAACACCACATATCTCAACATAAAAAAACACTACACAATCTAACACCACACATATCAACGTAACACAAAAAGAAAACACACTTAGTAACACCACACATATCAACATAACAAAAAAAACACTACACAATCTAACACCACACATCTCAACATAACATTAAAAAACTACACAATCCAACACCACACATATCAAGGTAACACAAAAAGACAACACACTTAGTAACACCACATATCTCAACATAACATAAAAAACACTACACAATCTAACACCACACATATCAAGGTAACACAAAAAGACAACACACTTAGTAACACCACATATCTCAACATAACATAAAAAACACTACACAATCTAACACCACACATATCAACATTTGATAAAAAAAACACTACACAATCTAACACCACACATATCAACATAACATAAAAAACACTACACAATCTAACACCACACATCTCAACATAATATAAAAAACACTACACAATCTAACACCACACATATCAACGTAACACAAAAAGACAACACACTTAGTAACACCACATATCTCAACATAAAAAAACACTACACAATATAACACCACACATATCAACGTAACACAAAAAGAAAACACACTTAGTAACACCACACATATTAACATAACATAAAAAACACTACACAATCTAACACCACACATCTCAACATAACATTAAAAAACTACACAATCCAACACCACACATATCAAGGTAACACAAAAAGACGTGCCTTAAACAGACAATATATCTTTTCTAAAAACCTTCTCTATTCTCACGGTACTGAGTTCCGTCCGGGTCCGACTTCTCCGTCCAGAACTGTGTAGCAGGTCCAGATGTTGGCGGCGATAACACGAGCTGATAACCCGACAGATGTTCCCCGGCGTCAAACTTTTTTCCTGCACGCGTGAGGGATCACCGAGATCGTAATCCGGCCGATCATTACAAGAGTCTTCTGAACTAATAAAGATAAGAGGCGGACGATAACCTCGGCGCTCCGACTCCTCACCTCCTGGAAACCATCAAAAGTTCTGCTCGTCCTCTCCAGCCTCGCTCGCCGCTGCCAATTTATATAATGAGGTCGAGCGATCGGGCCCAGCTGGAAGAATTATGGAGCTCAATAAAAGTAGATTAATGTAATCTCGGAGAAAAAAGGAAATGTATCGCCGCTAATGCTGAAGACTTATTTCCTCTCACAGTCATCGATTCTTCCATAAAAGATAAAACCACGCCGAAGGATTCCTGGACTGACGCCGCAGACGCCGGCGACCTGAGCCGCCGCCGCGAAACGCGGGCCCGGATTAAACCCAGATTAGGATTATAATCGGTCTTTGAGCGTGAAAAAAAAAGAACTTGACGTGACGGTTGAAATCGCGACAGGATATAGATTTTTAACCCGTGAGTCGCCGACGCGTCTCTCTTTCTGACTCGATCGACTCGACTGGAGTCGTAATCCCGTCTGATTTAAATCCTCATCGTGGGGTCAAAGGTCAAATTCCGGTTTGTGTTTCCAAAACAGAAGCTGCTCGTGCGTGAAGGTACTTTTGTTTCTTTGATATTCGATTTAAAAAATATTTTCAATTAAAGAAAAACAACTTTTTAACAATTTAAAAAATATACTTTCTTCAATACAATAATATAAAATTGACTTAAATATATATATTTTTTATTATTTACAAAAAAATTCCCTTGATTATTTAATGTATCGAATCACTGACGAGTCTCTCAATGATTCCTCTGTGGTACTGATTGATTTGACCCTAACAGCGCCCCCTGCTGGTGCATGAAGGTGGTTTTGTTAATTGTTCAATTTAAAAAAAAGTTGCCTGAATTTAAAAAAAAATCTATTAAAGAAACGTCTTCAAAACTTTTTTCCCCTCAATAAAAACGTTTGAAAATCAATAAATTCTTTTTTTTTTTTAAATAATGATGATTATAACTTTATTATTTTAATTTAACTAGTGATGGTCTGATGAAGCTTCATGAAACAGTGTCATGTTGTTTAGAGGTCAGCAGGTGGCGCCATCACCTTAAAAATGATGTTTCACAATTGTTCAAAACATAGGAAAATAGTCCGCCATCTAGTGGATATAATGCTTCATGAAGCTTCATCAGACCATCAACCTATCGTTCTCTGACCCTAGCAGCGCCCCCTGCTGGTGCATGAATATGTTTTTGTGAATTATTCAATAGAAAAAAAGTGCTTTGATCAAAATTATATTTTCAATTCAAGAAACACGACTTCATAACTAGTTTTTACTTCAATAATGAAAAACGACGATGTCATAACACAAAAGTGTCAGCGTTAGTTGTTTCCTGTTGCCGCGGGCAACCATGGAAGGACACTTGAGCCAGAGAGCACCAGCTGCTCTGGAGCCGCGGCCGCCACCTGAAGTACTGGTCATCAGGTCATGTGACCCGCGGTCAAGCATTCCTTTTGTTTTCCTTCCACTTAATTATGGTGAAGAACGAGAAGTCCTCGACACTTGTTAACCCGTGAGTCGCGACTCATTCATGTCGTCCCATCAATCAATCAAATCAAAGCTCTTGAGTTGAAGGTCAGACCAACATGAAGATAGAAACAGATGCTGCAGGAATATTGAAGAAAATCCAACATCAAGGACGAGAAGATCAAATCTGTCGAGTTGCTTTTGAATAATATTTTATAATTTAACTTCATTTTTGATTGGTTGGTTTTGTTATTATTCAATTCAAAAAAGTTGATTCATTTAAAAAACATATTTTCAATTTTTTAAATTGAAACTGTAATATTTTTGGTGTTTGGGACAAATTTT
Source organism: Callionymus lyra (assembly GCF_982586985.1). Lineage (NCBI taxonomy): Eukaryota > Metazoa > Chordata > Actinopteri > Syngnathiformes > Callionymidae > Callionymus > Callionymus lyra. Next base: position 16,382,260 of record NC_141829.1, read on the forward strand.
GGGTTTTGTTTTTTACAGAAGTATTTCACTTGGTAAAATTTCATGTTTTGCAACATATGAAATTTAAATTTGTTTCTTTATTATTAAATAAAATAAAATAAATATACCTTTTAAGACACAAAAGTCATTTGAAAAATGAAAATATGTTTTTTTAAATGAACCAAAAAAATAATAAAATAACAAATCGAACTTTAAATGTGAAAAAAAAGTAAAAGAAGTAAAACATTTTTTTGTTAAGCACAAAATTGAAGGACAAACCTTTTTTGTGCAAAATGAAATCTAAAAAAGAAAATCTCCCTAAGAAAATAAAAAGATTAACAAAAGTAATCTGTACAAAAAACTCACAAGAAAATGAAAAAAAAGAAGTTATAATTAATTGTTAGTTAAAAAACAAAGAAGATAAAATAGAAAAAATGAGAAACATGTGATTCAAAATTTAAAAGAAAAAATGTGCAAAATTACAAGCAAAAAGAGAAGAAAATACGTTTATTAATTCATGCTAGCTAGCGCAGTTAGCTTCTCTCCATTAAGAGGCAAAAGTGGTTCAAACATTGAAACAAAGACTCCTGTTGCGTTATCAGTTTTATCTTGACCTTTAAAGTATATACTTTATTGAATATTGTTTTGATTGTTTAAGCGCTTTGTGACCCTGGTCTGGAAAAGCGCTATACAAATAAGAATTACTTACTTACTTACTATTAAACCGGACAGAACTTGGCGTGCTAACCGTTAGCGTCAGTACCACCACCAGCGTTGACATGGGCGACTGATCGTCGTGGTCGGCTTGAACGTTTTAAAAAGTCCACTTAAAAGCTGCGACGTGTAGATTTTATCGGCTCCATAACGATGAGCTAGTGCCGGAGCGACGGATTCATTAGACGGAATCATCAGAAGCTTTTCTTTTTCTTTTTTTTCTTTCCTCCCGCAGCGATCGATGCAGACAAAAGAGCCGCTCGGATAAATCAGCCGGGCCGAGACCAGATGGATGATTTGTTAGTTTAATTAACCCGACACCGGGCTGAGGGGGCGCACCGGGGGGGGATGGAGGGAAAGGGCGCGATTAATGGTCGGATCGGAGAGTGACGTAGGTTCCACGCCCGCGGGTCGGACGCAGGATTCCGACGGATGTATCGAAAATAGGTACCGTTGTCGTCCCGGAGAACCAGATGCCGCGGGATTTCGGCTTTTAATTAAGGGCGAGAAATCGGGGCGCTAAAACCAATTTGCAGCTCCGGCTCTGAAACGGGGTTTTCGTCTGCCGCCCTCGGCCCGCCAGCCCGGCGCCACTCCACGTCTCAGCCTGTCGAAACGGGGCCTCGCTAAAGAGATTCAGCGACGTGTCGCGGGTTTTTAATTAACTCCTCCCGGAAGGTGAGAAAGAGCTTTTTTTTTTTTCGTCGTCTCTCGCGTTTGAAGCTTCCGATTTTAGGACGGTGCGTTCAGGTGCAGTCACACCTGACCGCGACCCCGACGACCTCGGAGGGGGGGCCTCAATAACACGACTGTCACACAAGTCCGGACCGGCAACAACATAAGAAACGCCGACCCTGAGCGTGACAAGGGGTCGTCAGAAGAACATGTTGCTCTTGAGTTATGATGGAGAACAAAAACAAAATCAATCACGTCCAGAAAAAAAAACCTTTGACTGAGACGGTGAAACAAAAACAACACAAAGTATTTTAGGTGCAAATAAAACAACAAAAAGTTAAAACTTGAAGTGAAAAATGGAGCCTGGAAAATAAAATTGTGAATAAAAATATTAGTTAAGAAAATAAAAGTCAAAAATCTTTTCACCGAGGTGGTCATAATGTTACGGCAGATTGGTTTTCTATTAGAATGCATCGTCTGGATCAGCGCCAACGAGGAGGACATTTGTTCATCTGAGTGTGATGAGGATGTCATTGTTGTCTCACACACACACACACACACTCACTTTGAGGCTTTTACAGTTATTGGACTTCGATCGACTGAACGTTTCACGGAGACGTTCGTGATGAATCTCAAACAATGAGCTCGACTAGTGATGTCTGAAGAGGCCGTTTGGTCGTTTTTATTTCTGGACGAGATGTTGAGCTGCGAGTCACATGACTGCTTCGTAAAGATGGATGATTGACTCGCCAATCATCACACGCACACTCGTCGAGACACACACTCAAAGACACACTCACTCAGATACTCACACTATTACCCACACACACACTCAAACTGTAACACACACACAAAGACACACACAGACACACAATCACATAAAGACACACACAGACACAAACACACATTTACAAACAGAGGCACACAATGACACACACACACAGAAACACACTCACAGAAAGACACACACGGACGCAAATGCACAGTATGACAATAATAAAACAGAAACACACTCTTACCCACACACACACAAACAGACACACACCAACACATTCACAAAGACACACAATTACAGACAGACAGACACACGAACCCATGCGAACGCAGACACACTTACAGAACGAAACGCACACAAATACAGACAGACACACACTTAGACACACACTTACAGGCAGAAACACGCACACAGACTCACACTCAGAGATGGACACACAGACGGACACACACAATGACACTTATATACACAGACACACACTCACAGACAGACACATAAACTCACGCAATGACACTCATGCACACAGACGCACACAATGACACTCACGCACAAAGACACACACAGTCACGCAATGACGCTCAAACAGACACACACTTACAGAGAAACACTCACACAGACTCAAACCGAAACCTCACACACACACAGAGACACTCAAAGACACATACACACAGAGACGCACACACACAGACACACACTCAGAGATGGACACACACACACAGACACACACAATAACACGTACATACACAGACACACACTCACACTCACACTCACACTCACACTCACAGACAGACACATAAACTTACACAATGACACTCATGCACAAAGACACACACACACACAGACACACAATGACACTTATGCACACACACAATTACACTTACACTCAAACACTTACAGAGAAACACTCACACAGACTCAAACCAAAACCTCACACACACACAAAGACACAGACACACAGACACACACTCAGAGATGGACACACACACAGACACACACAATGACACTTACATACACAGACACACACTCACAGACAGACACATGAACTCACGCAATGACACTCATGCACACAGACCCACACAATGACACTCACGCACAAAGACACACCCAGACAGACAGACACACACAGACACATAATGACACTCAAACAGACGCACACTTAAAGAGAAACACTCACACAGACTCAAACCAAAACCTCACACACACACAGAGACACTCAAAGGCACATACACACAGATATGCACACACACAGACACACACTCAGAGATGGACACACAGATAGACACACACAATGATACTGACAGACACACTCATAGACAGACACGTACAGTTACGCAAGGACACTCGTACACTCATACACACACTGACAGACAGACACAAACAGACCCGCAATGAGACTCAAACAGACGCACACTTACAGAGAAACACTCACACAGACTCAAACCGAAACCTCACACACACACAAAGACACAGACACACACTCAGAGATGGACACGCACACAGACACACACAAAGACACCCTCATAGACAGACACGTGCACTTACGCAATGACACTCGCACACTCAGACACACACACAGACAGAAATGCAATGACACTCACACAAACGCACACAGAAAGACACACACACACAGACTAACACTCTCATCTAACTAAACCGATGCTTAAGTTGAAGGTGAGAGAGGACCATCGTCATGGTAACACTTCTGAGGACGTCCACCTGCTGCTCAGGTGAAGCTGGTCGTTCACACAGAAGCTGCTGGAATATTGAAGACATGAAAACTAGAGAGTTAACACCAGAGAAACTAAAAATGTTGAGCGGACACGAGGATGAAGAGCGAGTTCTGCACTCAGAACTTAAAAAGCAACGAAGCTGTCGGAGCAGAAAGGAAAGTTGACGACTCAAGGTCAAAGGTCGGACGCAGCTTCAGGCTAGAAAGTAAAGTTTAGAGCCTCACGTGAAAGTAAATAATGAAACTTCAGGCTGAGAGTGAGGAGGTGAGAAGAACGCCAAGGTGTGCAGGTGAGAGAAAACACTTTCAGCGCGAGGGCGACGAGACGCGAGGTGTGAGGACGACCAAGATAGAAGCGTGGAGCGTCACGTGACTCACCAGGAGATTCACAAACTTCACATGTTTTCACGGCAGCTTCGGAAGGAGATTTACTGGACGCTGACGCGCCACATCTGTTTCTGGAGCCGGGGCTGGAATAATTTACGTCGCCGTGACGACCGTAACGGAGGCCGTCAGCAGGCAGAGACATTCCTGAGGCGCTCCGAGAATCACGTCTCAATCTTCCGTCCGGCACACCTGCCGCCATCTTTCCCGACAAACACAGGGAAATACTGTTTCTTTTTCGGTTGAACATGAGAAATTCACTTGTTTTTTTTCGTTTTCTACACCTGTTTTCTATCAAAGATGATCAAGTTATCGCGACTTTGAGGGAATATTTGTGTCTTTAGCAACATGGCTGCAGTGGAACTCTAGTACTCTTTCTCCACTATTTATTAACTTTACAGCAAAGTTCTCAGACAAATATTTTGCTTAAGAATCGTTAAAATGTTGAAGCAAATAAAAAAATTAAAAAAGTGAACTTGTGAAGGTAGATTTGTTTTATTTATTGAATAAAAAAAGTTGCTTTAATAAGATAAATATTTAAAATAATAAAAAAGGAGCTTTAATAAAATAAATATAAAAAAAACATTCCTTCAATAGAATACTTTTTTTAAATAATAAAAAGAAGTTTGCGACAACAAAATTATTATTTTTAATTTAACAAAAAGTTGCTTCAATAAGATACATATTTGAAATAATAAAAAAGTACCTTTAAGAAAATAAATATTTTAAATAAAAATAAATTTCCTTGAATAAAATAGATTTTTAAAATAATGAAAAAATGTTGCTTGAAAGAAATAAATATTTTGAATTTAACAAAAAGTTGCTTCAATAAGATAAATATTTGAAATAGTAAAAAAAAAAGCACCTTTAAGAAAATAAATATTTTAAATAAAAAGAAACATTCCTTGAATAAAATAGATTAAAAAAATAATCAAAAAAAGTTGCTTATAAATGTTTATATTATAAATATATAAATAACGTTTCTTCAATAAAATAAATACTTTGAATAATGAAAAGAGGTTGCTTCAATAAGATAAATATTTTAAATAATTTTAAAAAGTTGCTTCAATAAAATAAATAATAAAAATTAAAATTAAAATTAAAAAAAGGTGCTTAAAAAAATTAATTATCAAAAATGTAACAGAAAGTTAGTCAATACAATTAATGATTAAAATAATAAAAAAGTTGCATCAATAAAAAAACAAAAACACTTTTTTTAATTCAATAAAAATCATTCTTTAATTTAAAATAAAGTGTTTAAACCCTATTTGTTATTCAAATGGTTGTAAAATTGAAACAGAAGTAATACTTTTGTGGATTGGCTTCATTATTGGAAGGATATATATTCAATCCCAAAAAAAATGGTTATTCAATAAGTTTCATTATTATTATTTACATGTTTGAGATAAAATTCTTCTTTCTTTTTTTTATCAGGAAGTCTAAGCGTCTTCTGTTTTTAAATGAAGTGGAAAAAAAATTGAAGTAGTTTTTTAATGAACAATAAAAGCTAGCATGTAATAACACAACAATTACATAGCATCTGCTAGCGTAGCTAGCATCAAAAAGCCTCGATTAACAATAAAAAAGTCGACTTGTTTTCATGAATCTAGAAGTATTTAACGCTAACGTGTGCTAGCATGGCAGGCTCTCCCGCGAACACACAGTAGCGTTAAAATAGCTAAAGTGATTGACGTATCTTTGTAAATATAAATGAACATCTTACACTTGTGTCGTCGCTAACCTGACAACAATGTGTGTTTGTCACGCCGGCATGTGTGTGTCGTCACCGCGCTGACGTGTGCGTGTTGTGCAGACGCCGGCGTGAAACTATAATCCCGACTGTCATAACAAGGAGTTATTAAACTCCCGATAATCCCGCTGTTACCTCGGTGTAATGAAAGCGATTCTCTGTGTTTCGCTCGGCGAGGAAACGTGAGCCGCCCTGAGTCACGGTCGGCGGCGTGAACGTCTGGGCGGTTAAACGGCGAGGAAGGAGAGCGCGGGCCTGAACTTGTTACCTCCAGCGTGGAGAGCGAGCAGAGAAGTTTAATTAAAATTGCATTAGATGCAGTGGAGAGCCAAGACAAGAGCAATATTTTCCCGTGGAGCGGCTAAAGAAGTGTAACGAATGTGCGGCGAGGAATTAGAGTGCCACTCAAAGAGCTTTAATTGGCTCTAATTACGGCGCCGAGTCACCGGGTCACGGCGGGAAAAAAGTCTTCTCAGGCGTAGGAAGTCTCGACTCACATGAAGATTCACTTAGGAAACTCTTTTGTGCGTCTGTGTGCGAGGATCTGTAGGCCTCTGGGTGTGTGTCCATGAGTGTGTGTGTCTCTGTGTCTGTGTGCGAGGATCTGTAGGCCTCTGGGTGTGTGTCCATGAGTGTGTGTGTCTCTGTGTCTGTGTGCGAGGATCTGTAGGCCTCTGGGTGGGTATCCATGTGTGTGTGTGTCTCTGTATCCATGTGTGTGTGTGTGTCTGTGTCCGTGTGTGAGCATCTGTAGGTCTCTGGGTGTGTATCCATGTGTGTGTGTGTCTCTGTGTCTGTGTGCGAGGATCTGTAGGCCTCTGGGTGGGTATCCATGTGTGTGTGTGTCTCTGTATCCATGTGTGTGTGTGTGTCTGTGTCCGTGTGTGAGCATCTGTAGGTCTCTGGGTGTGTATCCATGTGTGTGTGTGTCTCTGTATCCATGTGTGTGTGTGTGTCTGTGTCCGTGTGTGAGCATCTGTAGGTCTCTGGGTGTGTGTCCATGAGTGTGTGTCTCTGTGTCTGTGTGTGAGGATCTGTAGGTCTCTGGGTGGGTATCCATGTGTGTGTGTGTCTCTGTATCCATGTGTGTGTGTGTGTCTGTGTCCGTGTGTGAGCATCTGTAGGTCTCTGGGTGTGTATCCATGTGTGTGTGTGTCTCTGTATCCATGTGTGTGTGTGTGTCTGTGTCCGTGTGTGAGCATCTGTAGGTCTCTGGGTGTGTGTCCATGAGTGTGTGTCTCTGTGTCTGTGTGTGAGGATCTGTAGGCCTCTGGGTGTGTGTCCATGAGTGTGTGTGTCTCTGTGTCTGTGTGCGAGGATCTGTAGGCCTCTGGGTGTGTATCCATGTGTGTGTGTGTGTCTGTGTCCGTGTCCGTGTGTGAGGATCTGTAGGTCTCTGGGTGTGTGTCCATTTGTGTGTGTGTCTGTGTCCGTGTGTGAGGATCTGTAGGTCTCTGGTTGCGTGTCCATTTGTGTGTGTGTCTGTGTCCGTGTGTGAGGATCTGAAGGTCTCTGGGTGTGTGTCCATGAGTGTGTGTCTCTGTGTCTGTGTGTGAGGATCTGAAGGTCTCTGGGTGTGTGTCCATGTGTGTGTGTGTCTCTGTGTCCGTGTGCGAGGATCTGTAGGTCTCTGGGTGTGTGTCCGTGTGTGTGTCTGTGTGTCCGTGTGTGAGCATCTGTAGGTCTCTGGGTGTGTGTCCATGAGTGTGTGTGTCTGTGTCTGTGTGTGAGGATCTGTAGGTCTCTGGGTGTGTGTCCATGAGTGTGTGTGTCTGTGTCTGTGTGTGAGTATCTGTAGGTCTCTGGGTGTGTGTCCACGAGTGTGTGTCTCTGTGTCTGTGTGTGAGGATCTGTAGGTCTCTGGGTGTGTGTCCATGTGTGTGTGTGTCTCTGTGTCTGTGTGCGAGGATCTGTAGGTCTCTGGGTGTGTGTCCATGAGTGTGTGTGTGTCTCTGTGTCTGTGTGCAAGGATCTGTAGGTCTCTGGGTGTGTGTCCATGTGTGTGTGTGTCTCTGTGTCCGTGTGCGAGGATCTGTAGGTCTCTGGGTGTGTGTCCATGTGTGTGTGTGTCTCTGTGTCCGTGTGCGAGGATCTGTAGGTCTCTGGGTGTGTGTCCATGTGTGTGTGTCTGTGTGTCCGTGTGCGAGGATCTGTAGGTCTCTGGGTGTGTGTCCATGTGTGTGTGTCTGTGTGTCCGTGTGTGAGGATCTGTAGGTCTCTGGGTGTGTGTCCATGTGTGTGTGTCTGTGTGTCCGTGTGTGAGGATCTGGAGGTCTCTGGGTGTGTGTCCATGTGTGTGTGTGTCTCTGTGTCCGTGTGCGAGGATCTGTAGGTCTCTGGGTGTGTGTCCATGTGTGTGTGTCTGTGTGTCCGTGTGCGAGGATCTGTAGGTCTCTGGGTGTGTGTCCATGTGTGTGTGTCTGTGTGTCCGTGTGTGAGGATCTGTAGGTCTCTGGGTGTGTGTCCATGTGTGTGTGTCTGTGTGTCCGTGTGTGAGGATCTGGAGGTCTCTGGGTGTGTGTCCATGTGTGTGTGTGTCTCTGTGTCCGTGTGCGAGGATCTGTAGGTCTCTGGGTGTGTGTCCATGTGTGTGTGTGTCTCTGTGTCCGTGTGCAAAGATCTGTAGGTCTCTGGGTGTGTGTCCATGTGTGTGTGTCTGTGTGTCCGTGTGTGAGGATCTGGAGGTCTCTGGGTGTGTGTCCATGTGTGTGTGTCTGTGTGTCCGTGTGCGAGGATCTGTAGGTCTCTGGGTGTGTGTCCATGTGTGTGTGTCTGTGTGTCCGTGTGTGAGGATCTGTAGGTCTCTGGGTGTGTGTCCATGTGTGTGTGTCTGTGTGTCCGTGTGTGAGGATCTGGAGGTCTCTGGGTGTGTGTCCATGTGTGTGTGTCTGTGTGTCCGTGTGTGAGGATCTGGAGGTCTCTGGGTGTGTGTCCATGTGTGTGTGTCTGTGTCCGTGTGTGAGGATCTGTAGGTCTCTGGGTGTGTGTCCATGTGTGTGTGTCTCTGTGTCCGTATGCAAGTAAGTTTCTGTGTGTTTACATGTGTGAGTCTGTGTGTGAGTATCTGTAGGTCTCTGGGTGTGTATCCATGCGTGTGTGTCTCTGTGTCTGTGCGCAAGTTAGTTTATGTGTGTGTGTCTCTGTGTCTGTGTGCGAGTAAGTGTATGTGTGTGTGTCTGTGTGTGAGTCCTTGTGAGTGTGTGTCTCTGTGTCTTTGTGTTAGTAAATTTATGTGTGTGAGTCCTTGTAAGTGTGTGTCTCTGTGTCCATGTGTGATTAAGTTTATGTATGTGTATCTGTGTGTAAGTCCTTGTGAGTGTGTGTCTCTGTGTCTGTGTGTAAGTAACTGTATGTCCCTGTGTGGTATCCATGTGCGTTTGTCTCTGTGTCTTTGTGCGAGTACGTTTATGTATGTGTGTCTGTGTGTTAGTCCTCGTGAGTGTGTGTCTCTGTGTCTGTTTATGAGTAAGTTTATGTGTGTGTCTGTGTGTTAGTCCTTGTGAGTGTGTGTGTCTGTGTCCGTGTGTGAGTAACTGTGTTTCTGTGTGTGTACCCGTGTGTATGTGTGTACCTGTGTGTGTGTGCACCTGTGTGTGTGCACCTGTGTGTGTTTGTATGTAGACCTGTGTGTGTGTGTGTGTGTGTGTGTGTGTGTGTGTGTGTGTGTGTGTGTGTGTGTGTGGGGGGGGGTGTGTGTGTGTGGGTGTGTGTGTGTGTGTGTGTGTGTGTGTGTGTGTGTGTCCATTTGTCCATATGTCTGTGTGTGAGTAACTGTGTGTTTTTCTATGTTTGTGTTTGTCCGTGTGTGTCTGTGTGTCCACGTGTGAGTAATGGTCTGTGTGTCCTTGTGAGTTTGTGTCTTTGTGTCTTTGTGTGTTTCTGTGTGTCCGTGTGATTGTCTATGTATGTGTCTGTATGAGTAAGTGTGTGTGTCTGTGTGAGGTCGGTGTGTGTTAGTCCTTGTGAGTGTGTGTGTGAGAGGTTATGTGTGTTGTATGTTTTTATCTTTTTCTCTGTGTGTGCGTCAGTGTGTGTGTGTCAGTGGTGGATGTTTTTGAGCACAACTGATCGTTCAAGAGAGTAAAAAAAAAAGACAACACAAGAAGAACACAATCATCCGACACACTTGACTTTCCTCTGAGGAGACGAACAGGTTCACAGTCAGTTGTGACAGAAATGTTTCACGATGACTCAACAATGTTGGATCATCAGAACCAGCAGGACGCGATCGTTCTCCAGGCTCAACAGTAGAACCCTCGACTGGACCCGAAGACCCGGATTTTGGACCCGCAACTCATCCTTTGGATGACGGACAGATCGTCGCGGCCTCACATGTGACTCGTTAATGACCTGCTGATGCACTTCCTGTTGCGCCGCCACGCTTGTCAGGCGCTTTAATTTGGGAGAAGATGAGTCGGACCGGGCCGTGTCATCGTGTTGGACTCGGACTCGTGACCAACCCGAGTCCGTCTCATCATCCGTCGTTTGGCCTCGTCGGTGCCTGAAGTCCATCTGAAGTTTGATCACGTGACTCTGGAGGAGAGGCCAAAACATTACGACCAGTAAAGGTTGATGGTGAAGATCCTGAAGTCTACAAACGCCACTATACGCTCCCACTGGGAAAACTGCAGCAACAGATCAAGTTTCATGAGACTTTTACGAGCCGCCGGGTCTGGACCAGAACCTGGACTCACACGGGTGTGTGATCAGTCTCCGGGTTAAAACATTATCTGAGGTTATAGAATGTTTCGTCTCGTTGTTGTTCCTGTTTTTTGTTTTTTTTATTGACATTATTTTCTCTTCCTGGCCTTCTGACCTTTATTTGTTTTTTTGTCATTTATTTACTTTTTTGGCTTTTAGAATTTATATTAATTTATTTTTGTCTTGTATTCAATTTAAAATGATTGAATTTTAATTTATCTCTTGTGTAATATTAGAGCGACGTGTTTAAAAGAGAAAAATAAATGTAATTATTACTTTGTTATGTTTAATATTGTTTTATTTATTTTTAATAATTTCGATTTTATGTGTGTATATTCATTTTAATTTAATGTTTGTGTTGTTAATTTAAAAACATGTCTTTCTCTTGTACTGTGATTTGTTTGTTGTATTTTTATTTCATTTTATTTACCTAAAACTATGACAGGGATTGTATTTTTTTTGTTATGGTAAAAGATCAAAAATATATTTTTTTTTAAACGAGGAAGATATTATCATTAAACTTTAATTTGTGTAGCTATCATTTCTCCATCAAGTTGTGTTGTGTCGAAACAAACTTCATAAATCACGGAAACAAACGAGTGACACGACAGATGGAGAGTCGAGCTGTTGATCTGATCTCTGGTCATCACGGTCAGTGTGTGTGTGTGTGTCTGTGTGTACGTGTGCGTGTTTGTGTGTGTGTGTGTGTGTGTGTGTCTTTGTGAATCCATTATCGTCTGAAAACACTCCAAATGTGTTTGTGTGATGTTCCCCGTTAGCTTTCTCTGTAAGTGAGTGTGTGACTCCATCTGTGTGTGTGTGTAGGTGTGTGTGTGTGTAGCTGTGTAAGATCGACTGAAAGTGAAACGTTTCAGTATTGGAATTTCCTGCGGCACCTGAACACATCGTATCCATTCATATTTATGAAGCTCAGTTCATTCATTCACCTGATGTGTCGGACGTTTTGTTGGCAAGCGTGGACGGCGGGGGATCATCAGTCATGTGACGAGGGGTTACCGTGACGACAGCACTGGAAAAAAACTGCAAAGGCGAGGAGAAGGTTCGATGATTCAGAAGGCCGAGGAGGGGCGAGAGGGGGGCCGATGTCGGGGGGCCTCAACCCGCCCCTCCCTCCCTATATTACTTTAATTGAAGTCGTTTAATAATTCTGAAACTATTTGGCCGCCAGCGAGCGCCCCATAAATCCAGCGCTCTGTACACACACGCTAAAGCTACACTTAACATTCCTGCACTTCATCTTTCATCCTTTCATCCCTCCCTGCCTCCCCCCTCCTCACCCGTCAGCCTGCTTCATTTCTCCTCTTTAATTACAGCGCTTGTCGAGCGGCTCTCACCGTCAGCCCTGCAGCGTCTGCAGCCTCCAGTCTCACCTGAGCAGGTAAATAATAATTATGTTTGTGTGGCGCGAACACATATTTGCTGTGACGCCATCCAGCGAATCCAACACCTCCTCGTGAGACTCCAAAAACTGAGAGTGACTCGAGTTATGAGTCGTTAATCGTCGACCCGCCGAGCTGATGTCACTTCCTGTTCCTGTCGTCAGGTCTGGAAGACTCACTTCGCGTCGCAAGGACTCACCCAGATGTGTGTGACTCCGTAAATCATGATGTGAGACTCACTTTAATGAGGACTCATTTGTGTGACTCGTGATTCTTAACTGTTTAAATCGCAAGGACTCACTCAGATGTGTGTGACTCCGTGAATCACTACTTGAGACTCATCTTATGGTGACTCTTTTGTGTGACTCGCTCATGTGACTCAGTGATCCCTTGACCGTTGACGCCGCAAGGACTCACTCACATGTGTGTGACTCCGTGAATCACAACGTGAGACTCACTTCACGGTGACTCATTTGTGTGACTCGCAAATGGACTCTGTGATTCTTGACAGTTTAAGTCGCAAGGACTCACTCAGATGTGTGTGACTCCGTAAATCATGATGTGAGACTCACTTTAATGAGGACTCATTTGTGTGACTCGCAATTTAGACACAGTGATTCTTGACAGTTTAAATCGCAAGGACTCACTCAGATGTGTGTGACTCCATGAATCACTATGCGAGACTCACTTAATGAGGACTCATTTGTGTGACTCGCAAATGAGACTCGTGATTCTTGAAAGTTTAAGTCACAAGGACTCACTCAGATGTGTGTGACTCCGTGAATCAATACGTGAGACTCACTTAATGAGGACTCATTTGTGTGACTCGCAATTTAGACACAGTGATTCTTGAAAGTTTAAGTCGCAAGGACTCACTCAGATGTGTGTGACTCCGTGAATCACTACTTGAGACTCACCTTATGGTGATTCATTTGTGTGACTCACTAGAGAGACTCAGTGATTCCTTGACCGTTGGAGTCACAAGGACTCATTCAGATGTGTGTGACTCCGTGAATCCCTACCTGAGACCCACTTCACGGTGACTCATTTGTATGACTCACAAATGAGACTCGGTGATTCTTGACTGTTTAAATCGCAAGGACTCACTCAGATGTGTGTGACTCCGTGAATCCTTACTTGAGACTCACTTTTTGGTGACTAATTTGTGTGACTCGCTCTTGTGACTCAGTGATTCCTTGACCATTTGAGTCACAGAGACTTACTCAGATGTTTGGGACTCTAAAAGTCAGTGTGTGAGACTCACTTCATCGTTAGTGATTTGTTTGACTCACTAAGGTGACTCTATGATTCCTTGAAATTCACTTGGATGTGTGTGACTTCGAAAAGTCACCATATGAGACTCACTTTTAGGTGACTCACTTTTAGGTGACTCATTTGCAGTGGCGGGCTGTATTTCACACATAGGCCTTCACTGGCGCACGTTTGAATGAATCCACCTCTCAATAACTACTAAGGTTCTTTATGCACCACAGGGATCTGTACTTGTACTGTTATCGGTCAATAAGACGTTTAGATCATCATCAAATTAACATCAGTGCATTATATCAAATTATCACTCACACTACAATCTGTGTGGTTTCCATGGCCACGACACACGCTCTGCATCCACCCCCCCCCAACACACACACTACACGCTTCAGCGACAAACACACACTTGCTTCAGCGTCAAACACACACACACACAAGCACCACTATTGATCTCATAAAGCGCAACATTATTTAGAAAAATGCATTTACTCACGTAGTTTATGGAGGAAATAAATAGACGGATAAATACATTTATTTTCTTATAATGTTCCTTAATATTCCGAGTCACAAGGACTCACTCGGATGTGTGTGACTCCGAGAGTCAGTATGTGGGACTCACTACATGTTAAGTTATTTGTGTGACTCCCTGACGGTTTGAGTCACAACTATTTCCTGTTTTTTGTTTTTTATTAGTGGACTCAAATATGTGGGACTTAGTTTCAGGACTTACTAACAGGATCACATCTGTCTATGTTGTAGAGCGCCCCCTGGCTGAAGCCACTATCATCACAGTTGTAGGACTCAAAAGTGATGAGTCGTCAAAACTTTGTTACTAACAAGCTAATTGAGTTTGTTCTCTACCGCCTCCTCAGGACAATGCTGTGTACTGCAGCCTCTCCCATGTCTGCTCTCTCCGATTTGTTCCCGAAAACCTGTGTGAAGTTTCGCAACCGTTGGTAGGAGGATGACGAGAATAAAGATGATGATACTGATGAAGATAATGATGATGATGATCCTGTCTGAGCTCTCGGGGAGTTTTTTAATCTCTAAAATTTCCAAAAAGTGTGTAACCATCAACAAACCCTCGTTGTCTGGTTACACAAACTTCTGTGTGTGTGCTTCTGTCGCCATGGTTTGGACACACAAATGGTTTTTTTTATTGCATTGTGCTTTTTTTTTTAATTGTGTTAATGTGTGTTATTCGGTGTCAGCCCACACACACGCTCTCCTCCCAGACGTGCACACACACACACACACACACACACACACACACACACACTATTCAGAGCAACAAGTCATCGTCTTTGTTCCACTGGAGCTAAATATAGCTCGAGACACTGGAGCCGCACCTCCGACAAATATTTAGCTTTTGGACGGAAGGAGCGTGAAAACATGAAGTGTTGCTGTGTGTGTGTGTGGTGTGTGTTCAGAGGACACGATCTTTGACACAACAGAACTACTGTTTTCACCATGAAACGGGTGTGGATTTGAACCACTTCAGGTGGAGAAACTGAGTCACTTACCCACGAACGCTGAACTCACATCACAGCGCCACCTGCTGACCACAGCTTGACTGAGTTGAGTGTTACTTTGTGTAATGTTGCTTTGAGTTACATCAGCTAGTGTTGTTTTGTGTTAAGTTAACTTGTGTAGTGTTGCTTTGTGTTACAGTACTTTGAGTTACATCAACTGGTGTTGTTTTGTGTTACGCAACTTGTATTAGCTGCATTGTGTTACATACTTTCATTTAATGTTTCTTTGTGTTTCATTAACTTGTGTAATGTTGCGTTGTGTAACATCAACTTTTGTTATATTGCTTTGTGTTGCATAAACTTGTGTTTGCTGCATTGTACATCAATTTGTGTAATGTTGCTTTGTGTAACATCAACTTGTGTACTGTTGCTTTGTGTTACATCAACCCTATTGTGTTGCTTTGTGTTTCATTAACTTGTGTAATGTTGCGTTGTGTTACATAAACTTTTGTTTGCTGCATTGTACATACATTTGTGTAATGCTGTTTTGTGTAACATCAACTTGTGTACTGTTGCTTTGTGTTACACCAACCTGTGTATAATGTTGCGTTGTGTTACATCACCTTTTGTTATGTTGCTTTGTGTTACATCAACTTGTGTACTGTTGATTTGTGTTACATTAACTTGTCTTACTGCATTGTGTTACATCCATTTGTGTAGTGTTGCTTTGTGCAGCATCAACTTGTGTAACAATGCTTTGAGTGACTTCAGGTTGTGTTACATCAATTAATGTTCTGTACATTTTTGTTGTGTATTTGAGTTACATCAACTCATATTGTGTTGCTTTTTGTCTCATCAACTCATGTTGTGTTGCTGCTTTCCAGGTGTTAGCTACAGTAACTTAAGTTGCTCTACAACAGCTGACTTCCTTTCACAGCTCAGATATTTTTCTGTCACACTAACATGACAGTAGAAGTGAAGCAGAAGCAGCAGAATTAACTCCCGAAAGACTGTCGATCGAGTCATGTGACCCCTGACCCTGAGATTGAGCGGTAAAGTTTTGTTGTTCTTAACTTTTCTTCTTATCTTTAAGTTGACGTTTCCATTGGTCATCTCCTCCGATCTCCATCATCACTCTCCCGTCTCCCCTATTATCAGTTGAGGGGACAGGAATGATGACACAGCAATTCCTTCACTCCCACTGCTGACACACAACAACACACACCAACATGCGCACACACACAAAAAAAAGGATGTAACTGTTGTTGGCTTGGTAGCATCATCATGCTAATGGCCACATTCGAGTCCGGCCTCTTGATCGCGTCCATCAACCCGGGAGAGCTGGGACACACTCCATGAGAAGGTAAAGGATCAAAGTCGTCCAGCAGTAACTGAAACATGAATACAATTGTGATGCTGTGAAGATGAAACTCATAAATCAGAGAAGCTACTGAAGAATGCTCTGTCTGTCAGGCTGGAATGCGTTTCATCCACCGTCGTGTTTCTTCAACACTCGGGAGCGACAGAAAGTAAAAGGTGGAATAACTGACTAACTGCTTATTAGCGTCACAGCTAATTATACGCTGCAGCAGAGCCGGCGTGTCGGGGCACTGCCCTCGTCTGAGTGTGAACCTCACACACACACACACACACACTTTAACTATAGAGGGCAACTCAGATCGACATAAAATGTTCTTTTCGAGACACGAAAAACTGTCCCTTTCTAGACTGTAGCTGGACACCATCTTTGTTAAATTGCAGGAGCGACCACAGTGCTCTCTGCTGCCACCTGCAGGAGGGACCTCACTCTAGGACAGGGGTGGGCAATTATAATTCTTCGAGGGCCACATTAAATTCTGTGAATGTTGTTAGGGGCCGTCAAGCAAAAAGAAAGACGAGAAAATCCCTCAAAAAAGGACATTTGTCATTAGGCAGTAACATGTAAATGTTTTAATGTTGGAGTTTTGAAGAGGTAAAAATAAAATAAAATAAAATATATTTTAATGATGAAGTTTTGAAGAGGTAAAAAAAAAAAAAAAAAAAATGTAATGTTGGAGTTTTGAAGAGGTAAAAACAAACAAAAAAAACTTTTAATGTTGAAGTTTTGAAGAGGTAAAAAAAAAAGAAAAACATATATCTTTTAATGTTGGAGTTTTGAAGAGGTAAAAAAAATAAAAATAAATTGCAATTTTATTCTTGTATATATTTTTTTATAATTTATTTTTCAAAACATTTCTTCAACCAACTTAAAAAAAAATGTTTTGAGGGATTAATATATACTCGAAAAATTACACAGAAGAAAGGAGGGAAAAAGTAAATAAGTGTGAAAATGTAAAATAATAATAAATTCAAAATACATTTGTTAATGCATTAGAACCATTTATACACGATCATACTTTGACATTACGAGGGCCGCATAAGTACAGTCAAAGGGCCGCATGTGGCCCCCGGGCCGCACTTTGCCCAGGTGTGCTCTAGGGAGTCACCTAATGATCTAACAGGGCAGAAATCCTTCCACTGTTGCAAGCATTTGATGGTCCACTCGAGCGTGAAAATTACCCGCATGCCGTTGAGCAACGGCAGCTTTGTTGTCCTCGTGTTTTCATTCCAGACGGCAGGAGTGTGTCCAAACGTGTGTGAACGCTGCGGCGGTGAACTTCGACCCTCAGCGGTCTATTAACGTCAGGGGTGTGAATTGGAAAGAATCTGGCTATATGATATATGTATCACAATACAGGGGCAACAACACGATATATTGTGAAATATGTTACGATACTGTTAGAAACTAGAATATATTAGTAGTATTTTCTGAGTTAACTGTATCCTCTTGTCCTCAGCCATTACTTGGATCTTGCTTTTCTTCATTGTACCTTTAGCTGCGGTGGAGGTTTTGACTGCTGCCACGTACATACGTACTTACTTACTTACTTATTAACTTACTGACTAACTTACTTACTTGCTTATTTAATTACTTACTTACTTACGTACTTACACACTTACTCACTGACTTACTTACTTACTTATTTTCTTACTGACTGACTTACTTACTTACTTACTCACTAACTTACTTACTTACTTACTTTCTTATTTACTTACTGATTGACTGACTTACTTACTTACTGACTTGCTTACTTACTTACTTACTTACTCACTTATTTACTTACATACTTAGTTACGTACTTACTCACTTACTCACTGACTTACTTACCTACTTACTTACTTACTTACTTATTTACTTACTGACTGACTTACTTACTTGCTTATTTACTTACTTACTTACGTACTTACTCACTTACTCACTGACTTACTTAGTATTTTCTGAGTTAACTGTATCCTCTTGTCCTCAGCCATTACTTGGATCTTGCTTGTCTTCATTGTACCTTTAGCTGCGGTGGAGGTTTTGACTGCTGCCACGTACATACGTACTTACTTACTTACTTATTAACTTACTGACTAACTTACTTACTTGCTTATTTAATTACTTAATTACTTACTTACTTACTTACTTACGTACTTACACACTTACTCACTGACTTACTTACTTACTTATTTTCTTACTGACTGACTTACTTACTTACTTACTCACTAACTTACTTACTTACTTACTTTCTTATTTACTTACTGATTGACTGACTTACTTACTTACTGACTTGCTTACTTACTTACTTACTTACTTACTCACTTATTTACTTACATACTTAGTTACGTACTTACTCACTGACTTACTTACCTACTTACTTACTTACTTACTTATTTACTTACTGACTGACTTACTTACTTGCTTATTTACTTACTTACTTACGTACTTACTCACTTACTCACTGACTTACTTATTTACTTACTGACTGACTGACTTACTTACTTACTGACTTGCTTACTTACTTACTTGCTTACTTACTTATTTACTTACTGACTGACTGACTTACTTACTTACTTGCTTACTTACTTACTCACTTACTTACTTTTGACTGACTTAATTACTTAATTAGTTACTTACTGACTTACTGACTTGTTTACTTACTTACTTACTTACTTACTTACTTACTCACTAACTGACTTACTTACTTACTTAATTGGTTACTTACGTACTTACTTATTCACTGAATTACTTACTTACTTAGTTAGTTACTTACTGACTTACTGACTAGCTTACTTACTTAACTAGTTTCTGACTTACTGACTAGCTTACTTACTTACTTACTTACTGACTGACTGACTTACTTTCTTACCTAATAAATTACTTGCTTACTTACTTAATTAGTTACTTAATTTCTTACCTACTAAATTACTTACTTACTTATTTACTTATTTAGTTGCTTACTTACTTATTTATTTCAATGCATTGTTGTTGAATATCAATACAGTATAGTGAAAAAAAACCTGCAGTGTCGTATTATTATTTTCTTACACCCGTAATACAAGGATAAAGATTTCAGGAGGTTGTCGGTGCGACTCCGGCTCCTCTTCACACCTGCAGACTCAAACTCATCCTGATTGACACATAATCCCTCCATGATGTCACAATCAGCGCTAACACAGATGTCGTCCCTCGCAGGCTGAGCCGAAGGATCCCGGCGCCGCACAACGAAGGACTTTGTTCCGTCTTCAAAGTCCAAACCCTGACTCTTCTTTCAGCGAAGCCGGGCCGAGGTGCTGATCCGATGTAGAGGCAGGAGTCATGTGACTTCTCACTTCAGCCGAGTCTGACTGGAGAACAATGGCTCGCTCTCAGGCCCAGTTGCGGGGGATGTTTTTTGAAGATGAAGGAGAGAGAGAGACCTCACCTATGACCCCTCTCTGTTTGTTTTTCCACTTGATGATGTCATCAGTGTGTGCCCGTGTAGTCTACCGACCAGTCTTTTGAGACTCGGTCCTGGTCGTCTCCCTCGTCAGGAGGTCCTGTCCTCGGACAACAGTGGGAACTGTTTGACCCCGAAACCGGCTCATAGGGGTAGAAGAAGCTGCAGGTGACTCGCTTGCACAAGACGGTCGTGATGGATTTTCACCTGCGGGGCAGATGGCGGGCTCGCCGGGCGTCCGGGCCGACGTCTCCGCGGGGCGTTCGAAGAAGCTGCCGAGTCAGCTGTCGCACAGATGCTGAGAAGATTTGACTCGTCGTCTCAACAGGGCGTCCGAGTCATCTGGCTCCGAAACCGGTGAGATGATTTGGACGGTTGATTGACAGCCGCTCCGCAGGAAGTGTGAGACTAAACTCCTACTTCAGGTCACACTGACAAGTTGCTCGTTTACCATCAGACCGTCTCTTTATGACCAGTCCACAGCTGAGTCATTTCTGCTTCCTGTGGAGTCTAAGATGACCTACCATCCCTTAAAAATCGAAATGAGTCATTTCTGCTTCCTGTGGAGTTAAAGACTACTTACAAACCCATAACAAACTAAATAAGTCATTTGGATTCCTGTGGAGTTAAAGACTACTTACAAACCCATAACAAACTAAATAAGTCATTTGGATTCCTGTGGAGTTAAAGACTACTCACAACCCGAAAAAAAAACTAAATGAGTCATTTCTGCTTCCTGTGGATTCAAAGACTACTCACAAACCGTAACAAACTAAATGAATCATTTCTGCTTCCTGTGGAGTTAAAGACTATTTACAAACCCGTAACAGACTAAATGAGTCATTACTGCTTCCTGTGGAGTTAAAGACTACTCACAAACCAGTAAAAAACTAAATGAGTCATTTCTGCATCCTGTAGATTCAAAGACTACACACGAACTCGTAACAATCTAAATGAGTCATTTCTGCTTCCTGTGGAGTCAAAGACTACTTACAAAACCCATAACAAACTAAATAAGTCACTTGGATTCCTGTGGATTTAAAGACTACTCACAAACCCGTAACAAACTAAATGAGTCATTTCTGCTTCCTGTGGAGTTAAAGACTACTTACAAAACTTTAACAATCTAAATGAGTCATTTCTGCATCCTGTGGAGTTAAAGACTACTCACAAACCCGTAAAAAATTAAATGAGTCATTCGATTCCTGTGGATTCAAAGACTACTCACAAACCCGTGTCAAACTAAATGAGTCATTTCTGCTTCCTGTGGAGTTAAAGACTACTCAAAACCCGTGTCAAACTAAATGAGTCATTTCTGCTTCCTGTGGAGTTAAAGACTACACACAAACCCGTAACAATCTAAATGAGTCATTTCTGCTTCCAGTGGATTCAAAGACTACTTACAAACCCATAACAAACTAAATAAGTCATTTGGATTCCTGTGGAGTTAAAGACTACTCACAACCCGAAAAAAAAACTAAATGAGTCATTTCTGCTTCCTGTGGATTCAAAGACTACTCACAAACCGTAACAAACTAAATGAATCATTTCTGCTTCCTGTGGAGTTAAAGACTATTTACAAACCCGTAACAGACTAAATGAGTCATTACTGCTTCCTGTGGAGTTAAAGACTACTCACAAACCAGTAAAAAACTAAATGAGTCATTTCTGCATCCTGTAGATTCAAAGACTACACACGAACTCGTAACAATCTAAATGAGTCATTTCTGCTTCCTGTGGAGTCAAAGACTACTTACAAAACCCATAACAAACTAAATAAGTCACTTGGATTCCTGTGGATTTAAAGACTACTCACAAACCCGTAACAAACTAAATGAGTCATTTCTGCTTCCTGTGGAGTTAAAGACTACTTACAAAACTTTAACAATCTAAATGAGTCATTTCTGCATCCTGTGGAGTTAAAGACTACTCACAAACCCGTAAAAAATTAAATGAGTCATTCGATTCCTGTGGATTCAAAGACTACTCACAAACCCGTGTCAAACTAAATGAGTCATTTCTGCTTCCTGTGGAGTTAAAGACTACTCAAAACCCGTGTCAAACTAAATGAGTCATTTCTGCTTCCTGTGGAGTTAAAGACTACACACAAACCCGTAACAATCTAAATGAGTCATTTCTGCTTCCAGTGGATTCAAAGACTACTTACAAACCCATAACAAACTAAATAAGTCATTTGGATTCCTGTGGAGTTAAAGACTACTCACAAACTCGTAACAATCTAAATGAGTCATTTCTGCTTCCTGTGGAGTTAAAGCCTACTCAAAACCCGTAACAAACTAAATTAGTCATTTCTGCTTCCTGTGGATTCAAAGACTACACACAAACTCGTAACAATCTAAATGAGTCATTTCTGCTTCCTGTGGAGTTAAAGACTACTCACAAACCCGGAACAGACTAAACAAGTCATTTCTGCTTCCTGTCAAGTAAAAGACTACCCTACAACCCTTGACAGACTAAATGAATCCCTTTGGCTTCCTCTGAAGTTAAAAAACGCCGAATGAGTCATTTTAACTTCCTGTGGAGCTAAAGGCCACTCACAACCCTTGAGAGCTCAACTGAGTCATTTCAGTTTACTGTGGAGCTAAAGACACTCACAAACCCTTAACAGCTCAAATTAGTGATTTCTGCATCTTGTGGAGTTAAAGACGACTCGACAACCCTTGACAGGCTGAATGAGTACTTATTCCTTCCTGCGGAGTAAAGGATGACTCACTTACCCTTGACAGCTCAAAGACTCAAATGGTCGACGATTAAAACAATTTCCCAGCAGACAGAATCAATCACATCCGTTTCCTCCCGTGTAGCGACTCAACGACGACTGACAGAATTGAGTTGTTAATCCAGATTCGAATCGCATCAATGGAACCCTTTCTGAAGACGACTCGTTCCTACGTGACCTTCGTTTTCGTTAACGACTCGTCTCTTCCGACTCGTACGCGTGCGACACTTACACGAGTGACCCCCGTGTCGTCTCCTCGGGGGGTCACCGCCGCCATGTTTCCGACGACGTCAAAACGCTCGCTCACTCCGACTCGTTTGTTTTTCCAGCCCCGCGGCAGTTTGCTGACTCGCCACTAATTCCCACTTTTCCCAGCGCCGCTGCGGCCGGCGGCAGGAAGTGAGGCGCACGTGTCAAAACAGCGGCGATGGCTTCATAACGACCGCCAGAGCATCTTTGTTGCCCGCCGATGGAAACAATGTCGGTCACATGACCTCCTGGAATCACTTTTGTTCTCCACACATTCCTCCTCTACCAGATGTTGCTATGGTTCCTCTCCTCCTCCTCTTCCTCCTCCTCCTCCTCTTCTTCTTCATCATCCTTTCATCTTCATCATCCTTTTCTTTTCCTAGAGCCGAAAATATAAAGCACCAACATATTATGACCAGCTGATGATGTTGTTATTGTTCTGGTTATTTTCGGTTCATTATCGTTTCCTTTGTTTTTTTATTTACCGGATAAATCCAGTCGTTCCTGTGACCTCACTGTGATCTCGGACTGAACCGAAGAATTCAAGAAACGCCTCTGAAGGTCTGGAATGACTGACAGCTGCCACACCGACGTGGGAACATACCTGATGACAATTACAGATGGAACTGAACTGAAGAGACACAACAAACACACACACATGTGACAATTGAAAAGAGTAACAAAGGTTGTGAGTCAGAGTCTTGGCTCTCGTGAGGCGTTCAGGAGAGTCGGGAATCTAGTGATGTATGAATCCTTGAACCTCAGGTGCGGCTGCAGCCTCAGTCGTCTCAGACACAAACAGTTTCACCTCAGGATGTTTAGGAAGTTAAATGGTGGGAGGAGCCGAGACCCCCCTCACCACCTCTTTCTTTCCTCTGAGACTAAACAGCAGAAAACCACAGTGTGGGCCGTGCACACACCCAAACACATGCACACACATACGGGATCACATGCATATACACACACACACACACAGATGAACATGCACACACACACACACACAGATAGAGTACGCACCCTTGCATATACACACAAACACCCCCAAAACTTTCACACACATACACTTACACAAACGCACATAAAGACACACTCGTACACATACACACACTAATGCACACGCACTTACACACGCGCACACACATGCATATACACACACACAAACACACACACAGATGAACATGCACACACACACACAGATACAGTACACACCCGTGCATATACACACAAACACCCCCAAAACTTTCACACACATACACTTACACAAACGCACATAAAGACACACTCGTACACATACACACACTAACGCACACGCACTTACACACACGCGCACACACATTCATATACACTTATAAACACACACTTTCTTAAACATGCATATATAACAAAAAAAACAAACATAAACATACTAGCATAAACTGTGTAAATATACACAATCGCACTTATATAAACAACCACCTACTCACACCCATACTATTAAATAAAAACACACGCAGTTTCATCTACACATAAACACACATACACTCAAATATACATGTACACGCTTTCATATTCACATAAAAACACACAAACATACTCTTAAATACAAACACACGCACTTTCATATACACATAAACACAAATACACTCAAATATACACACACATACTTTCGTATACACATCAACACACACATTCTCTAAAATATACACACACATACACACTTTCATACACACACAAACACACACACACACATACGTCAAACACACACTCACATACACCTACGTACACACACACTTATACACACAGACACTCACAAACTTTCTTGAACACAAACACGCACCCACACACACTCTCAGAAGTACACACTTACATATACACACATCACACACACACACACCCTTGGTACACGAAAACACACCATGAGACTATGCATGACCTTCAACATCAACTGAAACATCTTGTCTGAAACTTCCTTTTGTCCCTTTTTCCTTCTTCCGACCTTCTTATCGAACTACATTCCTTCCATCCAGACAATGAACTCTATCTCACCATGAGTCTGTCTGTCTCTCTGCCTGTCTGTCTTTCTATTGTCTGTCTGTCTGTCTGTCTGTCTTTCTATTGTCTGTCTGTCTGTCTGTCTGTCTTTCTATTGTCTGTCTGTCTGTCTTTCTATTGTCTGTCTCTCTGCCTGTCTGTCTGTCTTTCTATTGTCTGTAAGTAAGTAAGTAAGTAATTTTTATTTGTATAGCGCTTTTCCAGACCAGGGTCACAAAGCTGTCTGTCTGTCTGTCTTTCCATTGTCTGTCTGTCTGTCTTTCTATTGTCTGTCTGTCTGTCTGTCTGTCTTTCTATTGTCTGTAAGTAAGTAAGTAATTTTTATTTGTAAAGCGCTTTTCCAGACCAGGGTCACAAAGCTGTCTGTCTGTCTGTCTTTCCATTTTCTGTCTGTCTGTCTTTCTATTGTCTGTCTGTCTGTCTTTCTATTGTCTGTCTTTCTATTGTCTGTCTGTCTGTCTGTCTGTCTGTCTATTGTCTGTCTGTCCATTATCTGTCTGTCTGTCTTTCTATTGTCTGTCTGTCTATTATCTGTCTGTCTGTCTTTCTACTGTCTGTCTGTCTGTCTGACACTGAACTTCCCACTAAGCCACCGTGCCAGGTGTGTTTATGAGCCCACACAAACACACACAAACACACACACACACACACACACACACACACACACACACACACACACACACACACACACACACACACACACTCACACAGACAGACACAAACACACACACACACAGACAGACATGAGTCAAACAGTTTGCACTCTGGCGCTGTCGGAACCTGAATCTCAGGAATTGTCATGAGCTTGAAGTCGAAGCTGCCGGAACACAGGAGTGTGTTCACAACATTGTCAATGAAGTTGTGTCTCGGGTCCAAAAGAGTCGTCTCCGCCCTCCGTGCTTCAGATGACAGACGCGGGAACAGCTGGTGTTCCTGAGAAGCGTGTGAACAGGTGAGACATCACCTGATGAGCCCGGATCAGGTTCAGGTGATACGACGGGTGACCACGTTTTCAGACTGAAAACTGATCCAGGAAGTGAAGGTTCCACTTAAACTGTAGCGCACAAAAGTCACTCAAGTTGAAACAAAAACTAAAATGTCTAACAAATGTTGTTTTCTCAACTCAAAAACATTAAAAAACAAAAATGTAAATGTTCTACACCATGAAGATCATTTTAAAAGTATTTTATTATTAAGAAATAATAACAAATATTTTACTACTGAAATAGAAACAAGCAACTAACCTTGAAAATGAAAGTATTTTACTATATAAATAAATACAAGTATTTTACTTAAACAATAAAAACGAGTATCTTACATAGAAATAATAAAAAGTATTTTAATAGAAAAACAATATCGAATGTTAATAAATATATAAAGTTGTATTATACAAAAATAATAGCAAGTATTCTATTGTTAAAAAAAAAATAGGATTTTACTATAAAAATTAATAACAAGTGTTTTACTATGAAAATAAATAGTATTGTTTTGCTGCACAAATAATAAAAAGGATTTTACCGTAAAAATAATAGAAAGTATTTTACTTAAAAAATAATATTGAGTATTTATCTATAAAAATAATAACAAATATTAACAACAAAAAAGGCTACACTATTAACTGTACAATTAGAATTAATTAATTAAGATAAAAAACTATTTTACAAATAGATTTTAACAAGTATTTTAAAAAATATTAACAAATAATAATTGTGAAAATATTGTATATAAGAAATGTGTATTCATTAATAAAAAAAATGAAAATATTTTTCAATAAAAAACAAAAGGAAGTATTTTACTATAATATTTAACTGTATTGTTGGATGAAAGTGATATTTACACATTCGTCAGGAGAAGGTCCAGAGAAGAGCTGGACCTCCAGACGGGTCCATCAAGTCCGTACGAGTCCACGCAGACCTGGAATGTGGAGAGCAGGACTCTCAGACCAGACTGAAGTGTCTCGCTGCGTCGACAGTAAAAACTTCAACATCCTCTTTAAGGGGCTGAGAGCTTGACCTCGAACCCCGGCAGCTAACAGGGGTCACACCAGACCCCCCCCACCCCCCCAAAACCCTGCTCTCGGATATGGAGATGAATGAGGTGAGACGACGAGTTGACAGAGAAGAACCTGCAGATCGTCCTGCAGACACTCGTGAGGAAATTTATACTTTTAATAAAAAGAGTTTTGACGGTTTTATGAAGGCATAAACACACACACACTCTACCAGTGCTATCCGTGTTGCATGTGTGTGTGTGTGTGTGTGTGTGTGTGTGTGTGTGTGTGTGTGTGTGTGTGTGTGTGTGTGTGTGTGTGTGTGTGTGTGTGTGTGAGCTGGTCATAACGTCGTTGCTGGTGAAAAGTGTGGCGTTGTAAACATTCTGCTCTCATAATAAACTTTTGTGTGAGAGTTACGAGTTCGCACATTCTTGTGTAACGAGGAGACAAAGGAAAAGCTTTTCTGAATCCAGTACGACCACAGAGGGGGGAGGCAGGGCGGGAGGAAAGGGGGGAGTCGGTTTCCTCATCAGGACTTATACCCGCAAACACTCTCTGCTCTTCAGTGTGAGTCTGGGTGTCCTGGACGGGCAACGTGACACCAACCTGTCGGAGCCGCTCGTCCACCTGGTGGCGCTGCAGCCTCTGTCAGTCGGTGTCTGTCACGGTTGGAAAGTGGCGATGATGTCATCACTTTACCGATGATGTCACTAAATCGATGATTGAGTTATGTAAGAAAACATCAATACAAATAAACTATTACAATTTTTTTTTATTCTAGTTCAAAATAAAACAATTAGCCTTTTTTATTTTGCAATTCAACTGCTGGACTCTAGATGGCAGCAGTGAAATGAACAATGAAATCCGGCGGGATCCTGGCAATGACTGAGGACGAGAGGATACCGTCGACTACCGCAGCTTTTAGAGCTGATGTTTGAACGTATTTTGGTTTCAAAACAAATTAAAGCAGTTATGACTTTTTCATGCGGTCTGTAAATTCTGCGAGAGTCAAGTACTCGACAATACTACACAACACATACGGTAACACAATATATCTCAATATAATGTACCGTTGTCACTGTATCGTGATACATATCGTATCGCCCAGTTTCTTGCCAATACACACGTCGGCTGAAGATGTCATACCCTTGTCAAAAACGTGATGATTCACTATAAGTTCATAATGATGTCGAAACATTTTAGTAGGAAGAACAAGTAGACCAAGACTCTCGGTTCATTTGCTATGAATCATGTGGAGCAGGTAGATTTCAATGGAATTCCAAAACCATGAGTACATTTTTGTCCATTTGTACGTTGTGTGTCTGCAGAGCACACGTGCGGTTGTGTGTGTGATTTTTGTGCGTTTTGACGTGTCGTTTGATGAAGTGTTTCGAGGTGTCGGCGAGACTCGTCCGACTCCACATCTTCACCTGTGTGACACAATATTGACTTTTCTTTCAAGTCTGCTGCTTTATTTCCGAACAAAAGAACGTTTCTCTTTCCCACCGCAGAATTCCGAGGTGAGGGGGATCACCAGGTGTGTTAACGGACACACACACACACACACACACACACACTCGTGCACAGACACACACTTCATCAGTATTTGAGAAGGCGACTGGTCTGTTGTTGTAACTAATCTCTCACTTCCACTCCCCTCAGCAAGTAAATATATACTGACCTAGCCTGTCTGTCGCATTCACACACACACACACACACACACACACACACGCACACCTACACACACACCTACGTATCCTTTACATCAGTGCATTACAACGGAGCTGTAACTGAGCCGACCAAATGAAGGTTGAGCTACTTTTTTGTTGTGTGTGTGTGTGTGTGTGTGTGTGGGTGTGTGTGTGTGTGTGTGTGTGTGTGTGTGTGTGTGTGTGTGTGTGTGTGTGTGTGTGTGTGGGTGTGGGTGTGTGTGTGTGTGTGTGTGTGTGTGTGTGTGTGTGTGTGTGTGTGTGTGTGTGTGTGTGTGTGTGTGTGTCTGTGTGTGTGTGTGTGTGTGTGGGGGTGTGTGTGTGTGTGTGTGTGTGTGTGTGTGTGTCAGCTCTAGTGTTTCACAGTGTGTGCACAAATCCACTTAAACCGTCGATGTGTGTTTGTGGTGTTTATGTGCGAGCGCCGCCGGGGAGAACCTCCTAATGGATCTCGGGTTCTGGTTCGTGGCGTGACGGGTCGGTCCAGGTTCTGCTCTCCCGCTATAATGAACACCTCGGAGATAAATAACGGTAATAATCTGATAAGCGCTCGTCTCCCCCGAGTGGAATTACCGTAACCGTCGGCCCACTGCAGGTCCGGGGGTCGGCCGAGCCGATGCCGCTTCCTGTTTTGCCGGCAGATGTTTCGCTAATGAACGCCGGGACGGGAATTTAAATGGACGCCGTAAACAGTTGCGAAAAGAAAAATCAAAACTTAAGTTTCATGAAGTCTCTCTTTCTGGGAGGTTGAGCTAGCTTGTTAGATGAAGTCATTTCCTGTCTGTTAATAGGACTAGAAACACACACTCGATGCTAACAACTCACAAGCTAGCTTTGAAAAACATCAGCTAGCATTAGCATGTTGAAAGTGGCCACAAAAAAAACTGATGTTTTCACCTTGAATTAACTCTGACCTACTATCTGTAGTTAGCGTAGCATTGTTTCTACTGCATATCTTTGATCACGGGATCAATGAAATGTTGTTTGAAAAGTGATCAAACGTTTGCTAGCTTTAGCTTTAGGGGGCTAATGCTACAGAAATGAAAAAACAACTGTGAATGTAAATTATCTGTTACAGGATAAAGCTACACAACCTGTGTTTTCAGCTCATGATTCAATATTTAAACACTTTATTTTCTAGTTTTACTGTATTTACTTTGATTGTGTCAACAGATGAGCTCATGGCTACAGTTGGTTTGTGATGATCATTGGAAAGTTAACTATCTCGCTTCTGTGTGCATGTGTGTCTGCATCTGTGTGTGTGTGTGTGTGTGTGTGTGTGTGTGTGTGTGTGTGTGTGTGTGTGTGTGTGTGTGTGTGTGTGTGGGGGTGTGTGTGTGTGTGTGTGTGTGGGGGGGGGGGGTGTGTGCGTGTGTGTGTGTGTGTGTGTGTGTGTGTGTGTGTGTGTGTGTGTGTGTACATGTGTGTGTGCAAGTGTCTGTGTGTGCCTGTGTGTGTGTTTGTCAGTATGTGTGTCTGTATGTTTGTGTGTGCGTGTTTGTTTGTGTGTGTGCGCGAGTGTCTGTGTGTGCATGTTTGTGTGTTTGTCAGTACGTGTGTCTGTATGTTTGTCAGTATTTTTGTCATTATGTGTGTATGTCCGTGTGTGTGTTTGGCTTGTATGTGTGTGTGTGTGTACCTGTATGTTTGTCTGCATGTGTGTATGTGTCTGTGAATGTGTTTGTGTGTCTGTATGTTTGTGTGTGCATATGTGAGTGTGTTTGTTTGTGTGCGTAAGTCCATCTTGTGTGTGTCTTTAAGTGTGTGTTCCCATATATGTATGTGTGCACATGTGTGTATGTATGTGTACGTGGCTGCATGTGTGTGTGTGTTTAAGTGCGTCTGTATGTGTCTTTTTCTGTTTATCTACATGTGTGTGCGTGCGTATGATTGTGTTTTTTTGCGTGTGTGTGTCTGCGTGTCTGTGTGCGTTAGTGCGTGTCAGCATGTGTGTGTGTGTGTCTGCAAGTAAGTGCGTCATTGTTTGTGTGTGCGCTTTGATGTGTGTGTTTCTCAGGTGCTTTCTTAATCTTCTTTTGACATTCAAGAATCTGTTTCTCCACATGTGCGTTTGATGGCCTTCCAATTCCCGAATTTCAAAATGTGTGTGTGTGAGTCTGTGTGTGTGTGTTTGTGTGTGAGAAAGCAGCTAAACAAACAGCAGCAACAAATAAAGGAGCTTGAAAAACCTGAAAGTTAAAAACACTTGAGGTAACTTAAACACCTGCTGCTGTGTAACGACACACACACACACACACACACACACACTCACGAGTATTTCTTGCTCATCACTGTTTTTTCAGGTCGTGTGTTTGTTCACTTGCTGCCTCAGGTGCAGTCGGGGGTCTCAGCAGGGGTCACCGTAGGCACCATAAAGTGCGTGAACACACACACGGGCAGCGAGAAAACAAACATTCTGGTGTAAATAGTCGCAGCAGACGTGCTGCTGCTGTCGCCGTCCATCTTCATCCGCTCACCTGCTGCAGGCAGAGGTCAGCGCCGAGAGGTCGAGTGAAGCAAGAATCCTTTTTTTTCTTTTTTAAAAACTCACTTGCCGTCATTTAGATAAAGTTTTTAAAACCTCAGATTCATCATCTGTCATTTTAGAGAAGGTACATTTTGAACGCTAACCACCTGCTGCTTGATTATAGCATTTAAAATGTTAAACTGTTTTTATTTCTCATTGAAATTTAGTTTTTTTTCAGTCGTTACAATTTTAATAATTGAATTCAAAGAAGTTAATTTTTTGTTTTAAATCATTTAATTTTTTTACACAATGAGTTTGATATTCTAGGTCCAAGAAATACGTTTTCTGAATTCAAAAATTTGTAGCCTTTCAAATTCAATATTATCTACATTTATATTGATTTATATTCATTTAAAAGGCACGAAATTTAAAGATATTTGATTTAAAACATTTAATTTTACATTTTTGGTATTAGAATATAAAACTCTATGTGTAAAAAAAAAGTGTTTATAGTATTTAAGTATTTGTTTTAAGCATTTAAATATTTTAATTCTCAAAAATACAACAACTTGGTATGTAAGAAAGATTGAATTCAATTATTGAAATAAATAATTCATCTATAGATAATCTGACGAGGTTCCAAAAACAAAGACACAAAGAAAAGTAGTTTTATCAAACGCTCACAAAGCTCAACAGGAAGTGAGGTGGGCCACAAAAGAAGCTCCTGCTGGGGGGCACAGAGGAGTGGGGGGGCGGAGGAGGGGTCGGGAGGAGGAGGGGGGCGCAGCTCTTTAACCAGCAGCGTCCCGCTGAGTTCCCACAACTGCTGCTGAGGTCAGAGGTCAAGTGTTGGAACCGACAGGTGAAAAAGCGGGTGTTTATCTAAAGCTCGATCCAAAAGTCAGATGGTGGTGGTCGTAATGTTTTGGCCAGCTATGGTCCGGGTCTGCACTCCTGCGTGGAATCACACCGGTGACCTTTTATAGGTCACATGACCTGAGCAGCAAGGACCAGAAGCAGTGTGTCACATGACCAGACCTTTACAGAACAGTGTGGGCGCCATCGATTCGACCGCCTGAGTCTCCCTGACGTCCCCCTGAACCTCTTCCTCCTCCTCCCCCCCTGAGACCCCCAAACTTGTTTGTCGAGCCAGAAGAAGTCAACAAGTCTGGCTGAGAACTAAAGTGCTGCAGGAATGTGTGTGTTTGTTTGTGTGTCAATGTGTTTTTTGTGTTGTCGCAATGTGTATGTGCTTGTGACTGTATCAGTGTGTGTGTGTTTGTGTGTGTGTGTGCATCAGTGTGACACATTCGTGTCTTTTCATTTTGTTTCTATTTTTTTTGTATGTGCTTGTGACTGTGATTATG
Source organism: Callionymus lyra (assembly GCF_982586985.1). Classification (NCBI taxonomy): domain Eukaryota; kingdom Metazoa; phylum Chordata; class Actinopteri; order Syngnathiformes; family Callionymidae; genus Callionymus; species Callionymus lyra. The sequence goes on from NC_141829.1 coordinate 16,414,463, forward strand.
AGTTTGTGTCTGTGTTGGTGTGAGTTTATTTCTCTGTGTTACATGTGTGTGGTTGCTGGTATGAATATGTTTTTGTGTTGTGTATGTATGTGTGAGTGCATTTGACTCTATTACTGTATGTGCATGCCTGTGTTTATGTGCCTGCGTGTGTGTTTCTTTATGTGTTTTTGGCTTGATGTGTGTGTGTTTGTGTGTTTGTACTGTATATGTGTGTAGGTGCCTGTGTGTGTCCGTGTGTCTGTTTAAGTGTGTGTATTTATGTGTGTCTGTATGTGTGTGTCTGTGCTTGTGTCTTTATTTGTGTGTGTTTGTGCATATGTCTATGTGTGTGTCTGTGTGTGTTTGCATATGTCTTTGTGTGTGTCTGTGCTTGCGTCTGTAAGTGTGTGTTTGTGTCTGTATGTGTGTGTTTGTACATGTCTGTGAGTGTGTCTGTGCTTGTGTCTGTATCTTTGTGTTTGCATATGTTTGTGTGTGTGTCTGTACGTGTGTGTGTTGTGTCTGTATGTGTGTTTTTGTACATGTCTTTGTGTGTGTCTGTGCTTGTGTCTGTATCTGTGTGTTTGTGTCTGTATCTGTGTGTTTGCATATGTCTGTGTGTGTCTGTGCATGTGTCTGTATCTGTGTGATTGTGTCTGTATCAGTGTGTTTGCATATGTCTATGTGTGTGTGTGTCTGTGTGTGTGTCTGTGCATGTGTCTGTATCTGTGTGATTGTGTCTGTAAAGGTGTGTTTGCATATGTCTGTGTGTGTCTGTGCTTGTGTCTATATGTGTGTGTATGTGCTTGTGTCTATATGTGTGTGCCTGTGTGTGTGTGTGATTGTGTCTGTATCAGTGTGTTTGTGTGTGTTTGCATATATCTGTATGTGTGTGTGTCTGTGCTTGTGTCTATATGTGTGTATATGTACTTGTGTCTATATGTGTGTGTCTGTGTGTGTGTGATTGTGTCTGTATCAGTTTCTTTGTGTGTGTTTGCATATGTCTGTATGTGTGTGTGTCTGTGCTTGTGTCTATATGTGTGTGTATGTACTTGTGTCTATATGTGTGTGTATGTGCTTGTGTCTATATGTGTGTGTATGTGCTTGTGTCTGTATGTGTGTGTCTGTGTGTGTGTGATTGTGTCTGTATCAGTTTCTTTGTGTGTGTTTGCATATGTCTGTATGTGTGTGTGTCTGTGCTTGTGTCTATATGTGTGTGTATGTGCTTGTGTCTATATGTGTGTGTATGTGCTTGTGTCTATATGTATGTGTATGTGCTTGTGTCTGTATGTGTGTGTGTGTGTATGTTAGCATTCAGCTCACACAGTCACATCCAGCAGCCTCTGTCTTTGTCACTACACAAATGTGGAGGTGAAGTCAGACTGCAGAGTCACATGACCTCACTGAGACTTTCACACACTCTTAAAAGTGCTTCAACACCAAATACAAAAAAAACAACAACCACAAAGTACATGCCAGTGCAGACACACATTTTCCTCTTTCATCCACACAAACATTCCTTGTTTCCTCCCGACACGGAAACAAACGTGACACGAAAACGTCGGAGAATAAAGATTTTTGAAAAGAAAAGGCATCGTCAGCAAAACATGTCAGATCTCGATTCGTTAAAAAATAAAAAGGTTGAAAAAAAAAACAACAATCGTTTGTCGCTATAGCGACATCAGATCCTTACCTCAGACACAAAGACTCTGAACGATCCGTGGTCACATGACACGACGGCGGTCGAGCTAACGAGCGAAGACGATCGGGCTGACGAGTCGACGCCGCCGACGCCATGTTTGTCTCTGAAGTCTGACAGGAAAAAACTGTTTTGTTTGTTTGTCTTCGCGTTTGTAGTGACACCCCAGAAGAATCTTTATCCGCACGTCAGCGGTGAAGCTCACCGGATGTTCCTCGGCCAGACTAGAAGGGTCGTGAAAGGTCAAAGGTCAGACAGGTTTAGCATTTAGCCAGTCCGGTGACGTCAAGTCTAACTTTTAGCCTCTAAGCTAAAGTGTTGTTTCCTCGCGGTGCGTTCACTGACCTCAGATTAAAAAGTCCCACCTTGAACCAAGGATCTGTTTCTCTTCTGGATCTGGACGTCGGATTGGTTAATGAGGCGACCTTGAACCGAAGAGCTGCAAGAAAAGTGTCCACAGCTGCTAAAAAACAATAACGTTGATGCTAATGATGACTCAGCAATTCTCCGGGGTCCCATCTGTAATATTCCCGCGTCAGAGCGGACGCAGTTGGGAAAACTCGTCGATTCGTCCTATAGATTTCCCCGACCGCGGTATCGGCACCAGCCGGTGACCTCCGACCCGGTCAGAGACCCCCCGAGTGAGGCTATCGAGCCGCCATTGTGTCACAAGACAAAAATCAATGGCCGGCGTTGTTGTTCCGTCGACGGCCGACAAACGCGGCGTGAGCCGGAATGTTCCGGTTGGAATGCCGGCGACACCGCTGTGGAATGTGCGAGCGCTTGCAGAATGCGTGGACGTCGTTGTCTTCTTTGTGACGTCGCCCCCGAGGTCACCGCTGTTTGTTCAGAGCCGCGGGAGGTCGAGGAGCGGCGGAGAGCCCGGTTCGTGTTGAATCAGCAGCAATTTAATGAGTTATTATGGGATGTCAGAGGTCGGGCGCAGGAATTTCTCTTAAAACGATCTGCGCCGGCTCGTTCAAGACTGGCTGGCGGGCCGAGGGTGGACGCCGGAGCGTGTGTGAGAAGACAAAGATTCTTCTTCAGTCCTTTTGAACCATAAACCACGTTGGAAATCGAGTTTTCCGCTCGTGCAGCTGTCGGTTTGTTTCCCTGCGCCAGGTTTCCCCTGCTTGAAGATTTGTGTGAGATGAACTGGACTCATTTCACGTCTTTGATCTTCTGATGCTCGCGCTCCTCCGTCCACCGCAGTTATTTATCGGCACTTCATATTCTGACACGCTTCGCTGCTTCTGAACCCCACGTCTGATCTGCTGTAGGACCCCCGAGGACTCCCGCGCCAGACGACTCCGACGACCGGGGAGAAGAAAAAAACCTGAAAAGACTTTACTTGTTCCATCTGCACTAGTACACACACACACTCACACACACACACACACACACTCACACACACACACACACACCCACGCACACACACACACACACACACACACACACACACACACACGCACACACACACACACACGCACACACCTAAACTCACAAGCACACACACATTGGTATACCCTGACACACACAAGCACACATGCACACACACATTCAAAAACACCCATACTTACACAATCATACACTCACACTCACACACACACACTCTAACTCACACACTAACACAAATGCTTACTTGCACACTCACACACACTCTAACTCACACAAACTCTAGCTGACACACTCACACACTCTCTAACTCGCACACTCACACACACTCTAACTCACACACTGACACAAATGCTTACTTGCACACTCACACACACTCCTACTCACACACTGACAAAAAATGCTTACTTGCACACTCACACACACTCTAACTCGCACACTCACACAAACTCTAGCTGACACACTGCACAAACTCTAACTTGCACACTCACACACACTCTAACTCGCACACTCACACAAACCTTAACTCACACACTCACACACACTTTCTAACTTGCACACTCACACACACTTTAACTCACACACTCACACACACTGTTACTCACACACTTAATCACCCACTCACACACACTCTTACTCACACACCCACACTCTAACTCACACACTGTAACGTACACTCTAACTCACACACTCTAACGTACATAGTAACTCACACACATGCTCAATCTTACACAAACATGCACATACACACACACTCACGATCTTTCTGACTAACGCATACACACACACACACTCATAGGCGGACTCAAACTCCTATAGACACACATGAACTCATATATAGACACGCACTGATTCATCTGACAACAAAGTGATTGACAGTCAACACAAGTCTTTGAACTAGACACACACACACATACACACACACACACAGAGGCCCTTAACAACTCAACACACTGAGGTCAGATACACACTTACCTGTTCTTCATCAAAAGCTTTCATTCTATGCTCGTCATCCTGCACTCTTCAACACACACACACACACACTCAGGAGGTCCCCTGGAGGGCCGACAGCAGCCGACCTTCGACCTCTCCCATCATTGCCTCTGCTACCTCTGGACCAGGTTTTATGCCCCACGACTGTCTTGCATCTCACACACTCTGTAAACTACACACGACTGTTCTGGTGCTGCTGACGTGTGTAGAAGTGTGTGTGTGTGTTTGTGTGTGTGTGTGTGTGTGTGTGTGTGTGTGTGTGTGTGTGTGTGTGTGTGTGTGTGTGTGTGTGTGTGTGTGTGTGTGTGTGTGTGTGTGTGTGTGTGTGTGTGTGTGTGTGTGTGTGTGTGTGTGTGTGTGTGTGTGTGTGTGTGTGTGTGTGTGTTTTCTGATGAGCACTCGCGTTGCTCTCATTAGTGTGTCAAGGGAAGAGTTGTGTGTCTGCAGCAGCATCAGAACAAAGTACAGGGATGTAAAGGTGGTCATAATTCTTCTGCATATCCACATTGATTCACCACCTGCTGGAGATGTTGGTTCAATTCCCTGCGAGGATAACAAAGGGGTGAAAGTGAGACAAAGGACAGAAACCTCCATAGAACCAGACTCAGTCCCAGAAGTCACTCAAGGGATGTCCTGGAAAGGAGTCTACTGATCATGTGCCATTGAGCAACGCCTGAGTGATAAACCCTGTGACAGGATGAATACAAACAGAAATACATACTATAGACACACAATCTAAGAACAACACACACAGACACACACAGACACACTCACACTCGTCTGTCCCGAGCATCACCGCGTCAGCAGATTTATACTATTCTTCTGCAGATTGATTCTTTAATGATGTTTCACTTATGAACGAGAAGAAGAATCGACGTCCTGGAGCACTGAGGGGACACAGAGAAGAACAGAGACAATAGGACGAGTGCAGACAAGTGAAGAGAAAATGGAGAGAAAAACTCTGACCACAAGAGAATGAAGGTTAGAATGAGGGATGGAGGATAGAAGGAGGGAGGAAGGGTAGAAGGTGAGAGGAGGGACAGAAAAGGGAGGGGTTGGACAAGGGAGGGAAGGATAGAAGGAGGCAGCGAGGACTGAAGGAGGAAGGAAGGAGGAGGGAGGAAAAAGGAGGGAAGGAGGATAGAAGAGGGAAGAGGGGGCAACAGGAGAGAAGGATGGATATAAGAAGGAGGGGTAGATAGACTGAGGAGGAAGAATGGTGAGAATAATGCAGAGAATAGAGGGATGGACAGAATAGAGAAACAAAGAAAAACAGGACAATGAAAGAGAGAGAAAAAAAGAGAGGGAGGAAGTGGTGAGCAAGAAGGAAGATATGAAGGAAGGATTCAAAGAGAGACATAAAGGAAAGGATGGAGGAACTAAATGAGGACAACAGGTTGAGGAAGAAGGGGATGGGAGATAAAGAGAAGGGGAGCGAGGGAAGGTGAAAGAAAGGGTGAAGTAGTCGGGAAAGTAAAAGACATGCTAGCATGTTGAAGAGTCCGGGGTCACCTGAGGTCACAGCGTCTTCCAGCTGCTGCTGAGAAAATGAAGAAGCAAAAGTGAAACGATGAGAGTCATGTGACCTGAGTCCAGTTACTGAGGAGACACAAGAAACCAGAGACACACACACACACGTGCACACATACACATGAACGCACACACACATGCACACACACACACACATGCACATACACACACACATGCACATACACATACACTTATGCACACACACGCACACAAACATTTACGACACACAAACACACACATTTATGCACATACGCACACACACAACGACTCACACGCACACACACTCGAAAGTCACTCTCATGCGCACACACTTACAGACACACACACTCACAAAACACACACTCAGACACACATGCACATACACATACACTTATGCACACACACGCACACAAACATTTACGACACACAAACACACACACATGCACACTCTCACACATTGCCAGACAGAAACACACAGGCACACACAGCGACAACATTCTCACAGACACACACACACAAATACAGAAAAAAACACACCTACACACACACTCTCACACAAACACACACACAAACACACACACTCGCTGAGAGTTAAACTGGGCACTTTAATCCGAGAGGACTGGAGATAACACTGATGTAGCTCTCAGACGATAGCGAACTCATACAAGACCGCCGGTGAAATATTCCAGAGAGACTCGCAGGATTAACTCGGGGTCACATGTCGGGCTGGTTCTGGATCGGTCTCCCTCCACACACTGAGACCACAGATACGGACCCACCTGAACCACGTGCCCAAGAACCAACTGCACATCCAAGACCATGATGGAGCCTGAGTCCCAGCAGAGCCCGGAGACCCTGGTCGTTCGGGCGTTTATGGAGTTCTTGTGGAGCTCCGGACCTGGACCAGAACCTTGACAGCCGGACCACAGCACCAAGTTCATGGCTGCAGGGCGTGTCCCCCTAAACTTTCTCTGGTTAAATGTTCAGGATCACAACATGCCTGGACTTGTAAACCTGAACTACACACACACACACACACACATCAAAGCTGGCAGACTGGGCCGGCAGGCAGAACCTCTTATTCTTAATGGATGATGATGGATGTGATCTGTGTGTGAGTGTTTGAGTGTGTGTGTAAGTGTTTGAGTGTGTGTGTGTTTGAGTCAGTGTGCGATTATCGGATATAAGAATGCTGCGTTAAAAACTTTATAGTAATTAAATGTAATGAGGAAACATGAGCCAGCATCTCCCTGGTGAACAAACACACACACACACACACAAACACACACCCACACACACACAAACACACACCCACACATGTGTGGTCCAGGGCAGACAGAAGGTTCACTGGTTTGATCACTGACAAGTCAAATGTGAAACAGAAGCTTAGTGTTGAGGAGATCTGAGCAACAACATCTGGATAAAGCTTTGTTCACAGAGATCCACAGGGATCCACAGAGGCCTACAGAGATCCACAGATACCTACAGAGATCCAGAGAGACCTACAGAGATCCACAAAGATCCACAGAGATCCAGAGACCCACAGAGATCCAGATACCCACAGACATCCAGAGAGACCTACAGAGATCCACAAAGATCCACAGAGATCCAGATACCCACAGAGATCCAGAGAGACCTACAGAGATCCACAAAGACCCACAGAGAAAAAGACCCACAGAGATCCAGAGAGACCTACATAGATCCACAGAAATCCACAGAGATCCAGAGGGACCCACAGAGATCCAGAGAGACCCACAGAGATCCAGAGGGACCCACAGTGATCCAGAGAGACCCACAGACATCCAGAGAGACCTACAGAGATCGACAGAGACCCACAGAGATCCAGAGGGACCCACAGTGATCCAGAGAGACCCACAGAGATCCAGAGGGACCCACAGTGATCCAGAGAGACCCACAGACATCCAGAGAGACCTACAGAGATCGACAGAGACCCACAGAGATCCAGAGAGACCTACAGATATCCAGAGAGACCCACAGAGATCCAGAGGGACCCACAGAGATCCAGAGAGACCCACAGAGATCCAGAGGGACCCACAGTGATCCAGAGAGACCCACAGACATCCAGAGAGACCTACAGAGATCGACAGAGACCCACAGAGATCCAGAGAGACCTACAGATATCCAGAGAGACCCACAGAGATCCAGAGGGACCCACAGAGATCCAGAGAGACCTACAGATATCCAGAGAGACCTACAGATATCCAGAGAGACCCACAGAGATCCAGAGGGACCCACAGAGATCCAGAGAGACCCACAGAGATCCAGAGAGACCTACAGATATCCAGAGAGACCCACAGAGATCCAAAGAGACCTACAGATATCCAGAGAGACCCACAGAGATCCAGAGGGGCCCACAGAGATCCAGAGAGACCCACAGAGATCCAGAGAGACCTACAGAGATCCACAAAGACCCACAGAGAAAAAGACCCACAGAGATCCAGAGAGACCTACATTGATCCACAGAAATCCACAAAGATCCAGAGGGACCCACAGAGATCCAGAGAGACCCACAGAGATCCAGTGGGACCCACAGCGATCCAGAGAGACCCACAGACATCCAGAGAGACCTACAGAGATCGACAGAGACCCACAGAGATCCAGAGAGACCTACAGATATCCAGAGAGACCCACAGAGATCCAGAGGGACCCACAGAGATCCAGAGAGACCCACAGAGATCCAGAGGGACCCACAGAGAACCAGAGAGACCCACCGAGATCCAGAGGGACCCACAGAGATCCAGAGAGACCCACAGAGATCCAGAGGGACCCACAGCGATCCAGAGAGACCCACAGACATCCAGAGAGACCTACAGAGATCGACAGAGACCCACAGAGATCCAGAGAGACCTACAGATATCCAGAGAGACCCACAGAGATCCAGAGGGACCCACAGAGATCCAGAGAGACCCACAGAGATCCAGAGGGACCCACAGAGATCCAGAGAGACCCACAGAGATCCAGAGGGACCCACCGAGATTCAGAGAGACCCACAGAGATCCAGAGGGACCCACAGAGATCCAGAGAGACCCACAGACATCCAGAGAGACCTACAGAGATCGACAGAGACCCACAGACATCCAGAGAGACCTACAGATATCCAGAGGGACCCACAGAGATCCAGAGAGACCCACAGACATCCAGAGAGACCTACAGAGATCTAGAGAGACCCAGAGAAATCCAGAGAGATCTAGAGAAACCCAGAGAGATCCAGAGAGACCCAGAGAAATCCAGAGAGACCCAAAGATATCCAGAGAAACCCAGAGAGATCTAGAGAGACCCAGAGAGATCTAGAGAGAACCAGGGATATCCAGATAGACCCACATATATACAAGGAGGTCCACATAATTCATAATAATTACAGAAATGGTCCACAAAGAGATCCACAGTCACTGACAGATTTTCACACTAAAACCTCCAATATTAATTCGCTTATTTCAGAAGAAAAGTGAAACTGATTCACTCGTTTATCTTCTTAAACAAATCCATTCACATGTCATTATCTGTCCATCCTCCCTCCTTGTATCCTGTATGTATCTCTAACACACAAAAAAGATAAGAGAACACACATATGTAAGATTCTGCAACTGACGTCAGACCAACACTGAGATCGACACACACTTTAACACAATTTAACACACAATGATCCTCACACAATCCAAGGAATAACTGCTCTCCGTGGCAACACAACTGGGCTGTTGCTTTATTACTCTTGACAAAGAACCAAAACACACACACTCTGTGTGTACGTGTCTGTGTGCATATGCGCGTGCGTACGTGCGTGTGTTTGTGTGTTTGTGTGTAGCAGCAGCCTCGTGTGCGATCACATTCTCGCCCGGAGCAGTCAGTGGGAATAGAAGGAGAAGTTTGGGAAAGCACCCGGTGGGAAGGACAACAGAGGAGTGTGTGGATGTTTTGTGAGTCAATTGTTGAGGAGAGTTATCTGAGATGAGGGAGGAGCGACCTCACTTCCTGTAGTGACACACACACACACACACACACACACACACACACACACACACACTTGACTGCACTAAATACAATCTCATTATGTTCATGAACCTGAAGGTGTGAAAGTCTTAATCTACAGTATTACAATCTAGTCTGTTCATCTCACACTCCTCACCCTATCACCACCTCACCCACTCAAACTATTCACCTCTCACAATCCTCCCCTTCTCACCGCCTTACCCTATCATCACCTCACCCACTCACACTATTCACCCTCTCACAATCCTCACCCTCTCACCGCCTCACCCTATCATCACCTCACCCTCTCATACCCCTCACCCTCTCACCATCTTACCCTATCATCACCTCACCCTCTTACACTCCTCACCCTATCACCACCTCAGCCACTCACACTACTCACCCTCTCACAATCCTCACCCTCTCACCACCTCACCCACTCATCCCCCCTGCCCTAGCATCACCTCACCCTCTCACCACCTCACCCCATCACATTCCTCACCCACTCACCCACTCCCACTCACCCAACTGATCACCTCACCCTCTCACAATCTAATCCTTTACACCAACCTCACCCTCTCACCCTCCTCAACTGACTCCCCCTTTCTCCCCCCTACCTTCTCATCTACTCACCCTCTGACTCCCTCCTCCACAGCAGGCTTTGACAATGAAAGTGAATTGATATTAAGATAGTTTCTTCTGTGTGTGTGTGTGTGGGGGTGTGTGTGTGTGTGTGTGTGTGTGTGTGTGTGTTTGTGTGTATAGGGGTTATTGATCCTAAATGATGGCAGTCTCTCTCTGATCTCAGTCGGACTCACCTCCCCACAGAGCTCTGCAGGCAAGACTCTTCCCCATGACAACATGTGTGTGTATCCGTGTGTGTGTCCACTTGTGTTTGTGTGCGAAGAGTGTCCATTTTAGTCATTTTTGTCCCTCTTTCTGGACCTGGGTCTGCTGTGGAATCATCTAAAGGTGCTCACAACTTCTCCACAACCGTTTGACGTGCCTTCAGAAACACATTCATCCATTCATCCAAATCAATTATCATGTTAATCTATGTTTTCGCTCATCCTTTCATCATCTTTTATCTCTGAATTCTTCTGGTTCTGGTTCAGGTCCAGCAGTCGTCTTTTCAGTCTCAAGTCTTTCATCTCAGTTGAGACGCTCGACTTCTCTCGTCCCCCACTGCTCTCTTCTTCTCTCACACACACAAACAATTAAGACACACACATCACAGGAAGAAAAAAATCACACGTACACACACACACAAAAAAGGAACACTATTATATTTAAAAACACAGACAGACAGAGAGTCATTACACACATACAAAAACAAAAACATAAATACAAAAACACCCAAACACAAATAAAGAGCCACAACTAAAATACACTTGACACACTCACAAAAATAAACTTTTACACTTAAAAACATAGACAGAAACACATACTTATGCACAAGGTCATCACACACATAAAAAAAGAGATACCCAAACACACATATCAAGACACACACACTTAAACACGCACGCATGCACACTAACACACTTATAGACACAATCGATCACACAGTACCTCCTCGAAGACACAAGCACACTCAGACACACACACACACACACACACTCTTACACTTAGAAATACACATACACACACTAATACATTTACAAAAACACACATAACAAACATGCACATTAACACACTTAGAGACACACAAACACATTTGTACACACACACAATAATACACATCATAATAATGCACAAACACACAAAGAGACACAGACATAGTTCACACTCAATACCACAATTAAAGACACACAAAGACACACTCAAGCACACACAGACTCACTCAAAGACACACAAACACAAGACACACACTAACACAAATGCAACACATGCACATTAACACACTGTGAGACACACCCAATCACACGCCGACTCAAAGACACACAATCACTTACAGCACAAACGCATATATATACAGTATATATATATATATATATATATATATATATATATATATATATATAGACTCACACAATGGATTGAAGTGTAGATGAAAGTGATGATGAAGTTTTTAATACAAAGTGGAACAATCACAGTTTTGGTTGCAGCAGAGGACCACATGGTGATGCCACTTGGAAAAAGGTCAGACCAGCAGGACGGACCAGATGTAGCGCCCCCACAGGAGGGCAGGGGAGGTGGCGTGAAGCGCCTCCAGCAACACACACTCAATGCAAAGAAACACGCCGCTGCCTCCGCCAACACGTGCAGCACATATGTGTGCGAGGGTGCGCGGGTCAGGTGCCGTCTATCGGCGGAGTTGAACCAACATGTTGCCACGGAGACACACGCACAGGAAACAACACAGCAGGAGAAGCAGACGGTGAGTAAACAATAAATCCTACGATGAGCTAATTTACATACTCCTACACACATACAAACAACGACACACACAGTTGAGGTCCGACGGTAAGTTGTGTAGTTTCTTCTCAGGAGAGGCCTCAATCCTACCTGCACTCTGGCTGAGGAATGTCTGAGGAAAGAAGATACTGGAATGCGTTCTATTCAAAAGGTTCATCAGTTTTAGATGAACCTTTAAGGGGCGGAGCCTCAACCCTCTGATTTCCTCTCCTGCTGGATCATCGGCACTGATCCGTGTGATTGGCTGCTGATGAGATCACACACACACACACACACACACACACACACACACACACACACACACACACACACACACACACACACACACACACACACACACACACACACACACACACACACACACACACATCATGGGGATAATTGGATATTACGGAGGAGTAATAAGAAGAGTCATAGCGGAAAATGAGGGGAAGAAGTTTTCTTTAGAATGAATAACAATCTGATGAAAACATTTCCTGGATCCATGATCCATGATCCGTGTCCATGTCTTATTCACACCTGACAAATGTGTTAAAAGAAATATTTAAAATAAAAGTCTTTGACCTTCAGGTCCAGGTTTTTTTTAGTCACTTCAGTCTTAAGTGATGTAATCTGATGATGAAAGATGATGTTAAGGAGGAGAGCGTTGCCATGGAAACATGTAAAAAAAGAAGTGGAGAAGAAGTATTCATCCTTTCATCTGCTCGTGGAAACTTCACACAGACTCCCGTCTTAAGTTCTCCGCCGCCAAGTGAGGAAACATCCGTCCCAAAACTCAATTCTCCCTCAGAACCAGAAAACCCATTAAAAGCTGAAACGCCTCGGCGAGTCCGAGCCGCCGAACGCTGCGAGATAAAAGGAGACGTTAAATAGGAAAAAACAGGAGAAGCTTTCCCGCCTTCTTCCTCGTCTTCTTCTTCTTCCTCCTCGTGACCTGCGCCATGACGAACGACTTATTTTCTTCTTCGCCAGTTGAGTTCAGGTCGTGGAAGTGTGAAGATGAGCAGCTCCGACTCCTCCAACACTCAGACACACAATGAAAAAAAAAAAAACTTCTATGTTCTTCGTCTCAAACTATTCTGGAATTGAAACTCGCAAAAGAAACCTTTAGGAGAGGCTTGTTTTTGGACAGCTCTACTCTATGTTGTAGGTCAGAGGTCAGGTGTTTGTTATAAACATGTTGGTATGGCCTCCAGTCTAAATACCAATGGAGTACTGATCAAACTTTCAGCCAATCACGCGATAAGCAGACAATCACATGACCATGGTGGATTAAAAACAACATTGTATTGTATGATGGAAATAATATACAAAGCTTTTTTTATTTAATTTAAAACGCAACATTTTTTTAATTATTGGAATTAGAATACATCATTCTACGTGTGATTATATATTTTTTAATAATTTTGTTTTTTATTTAAAATCAAATGCAATATAAAAACGTTAGTATAATAGTGCTACTAGACAATACTGAATTTGAAAGGGAAACACTGTTTTTTTTAATCGAATTTAGTAATAATAATAATAATAATCTGAATTAAACTCTTTTAGAAAAAAATGATAATTTATTTTTAAAATATTTATATATATATATATAATTAATTGTTTGATTAAAAAACGAATTACATTTTTTTTATATATACAATTTATGGATTTAAATTATTTAAAAGTTCTATTAAATTATTGAAAAAATACTTCAGTACAAATAACAAACGTTTCGATGTTTAAAATGTTAATGGAACTGAATATGAGAGAAATGCAAAAAGAACTGTGGAAAAATTAGATTATTTCACGAGGGTAGTGAAACATGGGAAGCAAAGTGTTCATTAAACCTCAGCAGCAAAAAGGTCAATGGACTACACCAGTACTTTGTATTCCCAGATTCAGTCATAGTGAAACCTAAAATAAACCCATGACCAAATCACGAATAAAAATATTCGGGGTTTTCTCACTTGAGTCAGTCGACCAAGGAAGGAAACAAGTCGTCTGTTGATTCACTGAAGGCGATTCTAGTGCAATGTGATTTCAGAGAAACATCTCCCAGTGACTTTAATGTGTATTCGATGAGCAACCAGGAGGAAAATTTGCAGGAAAAATCATCCCTTTAGCAAAACATGTGTCAGGAAACAAGACAGACCATAAAAATAAGTGTTAAAGAATGTTATTTGTCTTTTTGATTTTAAGAAATAGGCAAAATAAACATAAAGAAAATAGTTTACATCTTGCATCTTTATATTCTTACATAATTTAGACAGGATCTTTTTTTATGATTATTTAAACTTACTTATGTAATAATTTATTTTGTAAAAGAAAAAATATATCTTTCTATCTATATCTATCTATCTATCTATATATCTATATCTATATCTATACAGAACTAACAGACCACAGTTGTGTTCAAGAGATTTAAGTATTATTATTTTGCTGATCATTTTGTTAAAGAAAAAATGCTTTAGATAAATAAATAAACTGTACATTTTATTTTTCTGTTTTTAGTATTTCTGCAGTATTTCCAAGTGGCCTTGTTAAGGGACTTTTTGGGAACAGAAGAAAATGTTTTACTGAGTTAAAAAGCCCTCACAATTTTGTGAAAATTCCACTTAAGAATCCTATTTTGGGGGATTTAGAATATGGTCACCATAGTATAGGAGAAGATAATGTTAGCAGAGTTAGCATTAACAACAAACTAGCATCAACACAGCGGAAAAAAACACAGTGGAAATGCAAAGACAATCATCAAATAGTGTGGACTTGTAAGTGTATTTTTTCATTGTTTGATTTCTGTCGTCATTTTGAAAGTTAGTCACTCATTTAAGTGATTTTATATTTGTCACTAAATGCAACAAACTTGTTCAGGTTCTGCTGATAGAGCAGTGAATACTAGCTAAGATAAGCTAAGCTAAGCTAAGCTAAATACAATGCTAAACTTAGAAAATGTTTTACTGAGTTAAAAAGCCCCTAAAAAGCCCTCACAATTTGTGAAAATTCCACTCAAGAATCCTATTTTGGGGGATTTAGAATATGGTCACCATAGTATAGGCGGAGCTAATGTTAGCAGAGTTAGCATTAACAACGAACTAGCATCAACACAGCGGAAAAAAAACACAATGGAAATGCAAAGACAATCATCAAATATTGTGGACTTGTAAGTGTATTTTTCATTGTTTGATTTCTGTCGTCATTTTGAAAGTTAGTCACTCATTTAAGTGATTTTATATTTGTCACTAAATGCAACAAACTTGTTCAGGTTCTGCTGATAGAGCAGTGAATACTAGCTAAGATAAGCTAAGCTAAGCTAAGCTAAATACAATGCTAAACTTAGAAAATGTTTAACTGAGTTAAAAAGCCCCTAAAAACCCCTCACAATTTGTGAAAATCCCACTCAAGAATCCTATTTTGGGGGATTTAGAATATGGTCACCATAGTATAGGTGGAGCTAATGTTAGCAGAGTTAGCATTAACAACGAACTAGCATCAACACAGCGAAAAGAAACGCAATGGAAAATGCAAAGACAATCATCAAATATTGTGGGCTTGTAAGTGTAATTTTTAGTTGTCTAAGCTAAACTAAGCTAAACTAAATACAATGCTAAACTTAGCTAATCCTGACTTGTTGCTTTTTTGTTACGGGTGAATTAAAAGTGTTAAAATGTGTCAATTGTTTGTGCCGAAATTCATAAAAATCAATGTTTTGATTCAATCTTTAGTCTTTTCATCACTTTAGCGCTCATTAGCTTAGCTCACCTTTTCACTAGATATACATTTGTTACACAAGCTACCATGTGACCAGCGAGGATGATTGACAGGAGGCAGATGTCCATAGGAAAAAGCTTTTATTGAAAAACACTTTCAGTTTGTAACAGACGGTGGAATGTGAGTCGGTGACAAAAACCGCTTCGGAATCACAACCAGGTTTTTTCTGATACTGAAAGGAAACGTGTGTGTGTGTGTGTTGTGTGGTGTGTGTGTGTGTGTGTATGTGGTGGTGTGGGGGGGGTGGATGAAGAGGGGTGGGGGGGGGGAGCCGGGAGTCGTGATGAGACAACAGAACCGGGCCGGATGAGAAACCATAAACAAATATAATACTGTCACTTACAAACTGGACTGAACTCAAAAGCGTTAACAGGACGAGAACTAATCAATAAATATTCATGGTTCACACTTATGGCACAAATATGCAGCAGTCGGTTTGGCAACTTTTCCCGCTCGTCTTCTCTAATCACCATGGAAACAGTGCAAAAGGGGAAAGGGGGCGTTGTCGTGGAGTGGGAGGGGGCACGGGCTTTCCATCAAGCGCTAGCTAAAATACATAGCAAAAATTCAAATTTATACAAAACATCTCACTTTATAAAAATGTTTTTTTGTTCGGGGGATTATTTACAGAAGAAGCTATTTACCAAAACAAGAGTGTGTCGTTCCTTGTTCGTCTAGAAAGGTGAGTAAGGCTATCGTAACAACCCGGGATCCACAAAACATGGACGTATGTACAGTTTCTTACCTACACAAGTACGGTGCTAGATCACGTGACCGAGGGCTGACCAATACGAGCAAGGCATTTTTCACAGACGCCCGGCGTCCTCCCGGCGCCCGCGACTAGAGCGGCCGTTAGCGGCGGCTAGAAGACGAGAACTCCAGATTGAAAGAAACTAATAAGATTGTCGTTTTTTTTTTTCTTCTACCGCGGACCGAGTCCACGTCGGGGTGTTTTTTTTCCGGTTTTTTCGCGAGTGTGTCGCGGCGGGAACTGTTGTTGTTGTTGTTGCAAATGAAGAAGTCGTACTAGAACGAAAAAGGGAGTCGAAGTAACAGCAGGTGCGTGTGTCTCTACATCTTCTGGTTGTGTGTGTTTTTTTGACTTGGTAAGAACACTTTTTTTTTCACTGTTTTTTTTTCTCTTCAGAATTTAAAAAAATAAATAAGAATTGCATATTTGCAGGACCTGCGACCTCTTAGAGGCACAGACCTCCGATCAGGACAAGGCGTGGCTTTTTCGGTGAAGTTGCCGACAGACAGATGACGATGAGGGATGAGCGCGGTGAGGTGGTTTTGAGGGGGGACTAGGGGGGTGGAGAGCAGGGGGGATGCTACACTGAGTGAGTCTGCCATCGTGTGCGCTAACCGTGAGCTATTATTGGGTCTGACGCCTCCCCTGCCTGCGCCCTCTGCTGGCGAGGAGGTCATCGTGATTGCATAATAACGTGTTAACGCGTCGGGGCCCCCCCCCCCCTCGACTGTGCTCTACTTGTCCGTCTTAAATAAGTTTATTTTTTGCCTCCTTTTGTTGTTTTTTTTTGTCATCTACTCGTCACAAACAAACACAATATGCTAACGAAGGAACGACGTGACAAAACGTCCCTGTGCTTTTTTTTTAAAAACTTCCCTCAGCTAGACCGCAATTTCTTTTTTTTTTGTGTCCCTCTCTGCTACGAATGGCGTCAGAAGTAGGTGGCTATGTTAGTCCGCCTGAACAGAGTTGGAGTGGGCTACTTCCTGTCGTGGAGTCGCCTCCATGATCGTCCGGTTGGATGAGTTTTCTCCCCGTCAGGGGGGGGGGGGGCGGTACAGTACCTAAAAGCTGTCTCAGGTCGCTACGCTAACCGTCCAGGGCCTTCTTCTTCCCCTGACGCCCCAAAACTCCAATAAGGCGAACCGGATTTTTTTCTTATTGCCCGGAAAAACCTTTTCTCCCCCCCCCATCTCGACCGCCCCGCTCACTGTCGCCCACCGCGAAGAGTGGCATTTAAAAAGTGCTGCTCCGCATCGACTAAAGACCACCTCGAGCGCGCCTCGCTGTGTACGACGATATGACAAAGCTGCGACCAGATATGAACACAAAAACGTTCTTTTTTTTAAAAAACTCCAAGAAATAATCCACAAACGTGAGCGATGTGGGTGATGTGGGGTGAGGAGGAGGGGAGGGTGAGTGATGAGTCCAACAGGAAAAGTCCCGAAAGGGGGACTGGTGCAAGAATATCGCCCCATTTAAATTCCGTAAAGTCTTTCTGGAAGCGGGGCGGCTGTTTTCCCAGAGTTCTTTGTGGGCTCTCCTCCGCGTCTCGTTCAGAGTCCCGTTCCCCTCACGAGGTCAACCACAACTACAATAATGACTCGGGCTTTTCCCCCGAAAAGGCTCTCATTTCCCAGATGCCTCAGCGGCGCCGACAAACACACAGCGGCGGCGGGGGGACGAGGGTTCAGCGAAAACTCCCGCGAATAATAAAATAGTGACCGAGGAGATGAGGGAGAGGAAAAGTGTCTGCTGGCGCCCCCCCCCCCTCCTGCTCCATCAGGGAATCGACTCCCGTCGGCGAAGTTCAGACTTTGTAGTAGATGTTGGCGGGACTCTGCGGCGGCATCTCCTGGACGATGTAGACCGGGTGCCCGTAGTCGCCGCTCACCTTCTCGTAGTGCGGACAGAAGACGCTGTCGGCAGTCCTGAGCGGGATGATGATGTCGCTGGGCTCCGAGCCGTTATTGTTCCCGCCGCTGCCGCTGCGCTTGGGCGTGGCCAGTGTGCTGAGCGACAGCGTGGCGGCGTGCTGCGGCGAGTGCTTGCGATGCCGCCGCCGGTACTTGAGCAGCAGCAGCACCAGCATGATGATGATGATGATGAGGATGACGCTGCCGGAGGCGATGCCCACGAAGAAGGCCACCTCGGAGCCGATGACGCCGGACGACTTCCCGCCCGAGTTGTTGCTGTCGCTTTCCCTCGGCGCCAAACCTGCGAGAGAGAAAATGTCGCCGTCAGTCGCCGGATCTTCGGGGGGCGCGACAAGCTAGTAAATCACCGAGACGTGCGGGTGAATGATACAAGTGTGGTAGTTTGGTTTTGTGGCATTCCTTTAACTGTTTTTGGAAGTGAGTAGCTTCAGCAGATTTATTACACACATCTAAAATCTGACATTTATAACATCGAAAAATCGGAGTTTCGTAAAAGTGCCCAAAGATTGAGCCAAGTTTTTGCTGACTCATCGAAAACAAAGATCCAAAGTGAGGTTTAGATACACTCATGATCATTGATCTGCATTAAAAAAAGACACAGTAGATCTGAACGGGGTTTTTTTTCCATTTAAATTGACATTGCAATTTAATAGAAGGACATTTTCAAATCCAGAGGCTGATTTAAAAAAGACAAAATCGCTTACACTGACTCTACAATAGAAATAAAAAGCTCCATTTTAAAAGTGCTAAAAAGAATGTCGAAATATTCTATCGCTGTAGCCAAAAAGGAAATTCTTGCCAAAAGCCGTAAATCTTTGCGGTTTATTTTAGGTAATTAAATTCTGACATTTGCTAAGACTATGCTTAAAGATTATGCTAAAAAAAACTCTTGTCGATATTCATGAACATGAAGTTCGACAATAAACGAGCCGTTTAAAACTTGTCATTTTTTTGGTCGAAGCTTCGTCGCAAATCACAAAAAACGTGTTTTCTCTTTGTTCCTGAGGAAAGCGCAGCTGCTTTTACAAAAACGTCGGAGATAAGATGGAGGCTGAAGCCGGTTCGTCGCAGACGTACGGGCGATCGTTTCTCCTGAAATGCTGGAATTCTGCCAGCGAGCAAAACCTTAGAAGTCCTTGAGATCCTTATCGGCTTTTATGGACAACATTCAATTACCGGCTGATGAATCGCTGACCTTTTTTTTCTCTTCCTGACACACACACACACACACACGCGCACACACACACCAGCTGTCTCTGAAACTTGAGCTCACCTGGTTTCACGTCCACCTCGTTGGTGTTGTGGCTTTCTTTGCCGTCCGAGGATTTGGGCGGGTGAGGAACTCTGGTGGGGTTGTCTTTGGATGAGATTGGGTCGGACGGATCTGAAAAATGAACGAGATGTTTTAGTCAAACGGAAAGGAAAAAAAACAAACATCATATATTACAATAAATTCTGATACTGTAGGAACAATGATGTATTCGTAGCATTGGCCGAGTACTTGACTCTGGCCTACCATTTGTTTTGGTTACAAAACATTCCTAAGCAACAGCTATAAAAGCCGCTGGAGTCCACTGTATCCTCTTGTACTCAGTCAGAAGTAGGATCTCACAGGATTTAATTGTTCCTTAGGCTGCGGGTGACATAATGACTACTGCCATCTAGCATACTTTTATTTTATCCACACTTTATCAAAATTAAAATAATAAAAAAATAAAGCGAAAACAAGCTTCTGTAGCCGCCATGCTAACATAGCTATCTGTTACAAAATGTTTTATCAGGCAGACGTCTGGTGTGAGCAGCAGGATATTATATTTGCCCTCTGGCTCAGCTCACACACGACCCAACTCCGTGTCACCAGCTGGTTCTGAGTCACGACCTCCGGGCAGGGGTCACGGGTCATTAGCTGCCATTATAGCGTCGGAAAAACAAGGCTACGGATCCTATGAGCGTCGGAGGTACTACTCACTCTGTCCCACTTTCATGAGCATCTTCATGGACCTGGTTTTGCACACGCCGCCCTCCTGGTTGTCGATGCCCTCCATTGTGCCGTTGGACGTCGCTGTGGACAGAGAGAGAAACGGTCGTGAACAATCGGAACATCGGTCGCCACTCGCACAAGACCAGGAAGTGAGTCATGAAATCGCAGGGTCCCCCAGGAGCCACTCAGTTATACCGTCCTGACGCTGATGTCTCGTGAACCGGGCGGGGTAAGTGGCGGGCGATGACGGCGGCCATTTTGGCAGGCAGCAGCTTGAAACCGAGCATTAGCGCTAACGACACACGCGGGAGCATTAGCGCTAATTGAAGAACACGATGTTATGAACGAACGGGCCTCATTAGCGGTGGTGAGACAAACAGGCCTGCGGGGGGCGCCAGACTTTAATCCAACACGAGTGTTTTTTCCACGGTCACCGTGGGCGACGCGCTGATGTTTGTGTGACTCGACATCTGGTCGTTGACACAGATTAAGTTTCATTTTCACATAGATTTTATTTATAATCTGGAGGTGGGCGGGGCCTCGGAAGAGTGACCTAACGGGCTCATGAGATCATGCATAGAACGTCGCCCCCTGCGGCTGTGGATGGAAGTGCGGCGGAGCCAAGCAGGGGCAAGGAGGGGGGGGCGGTGGCTGGTGGTCTATCAGGTCAGTAACACACAAGCTAACGAGCTGCCGGGGCTTAGCGGCTTGGCTTCCCGCCAGCCGGCCCTCCCTTCCCCTCCTCATCCCTCCATCTTCTCTCGGCGCTCTGACGCTACATGAATCCCACCCGCCCCCCCTAGTTCTGGTCTCTGGCATCCCCCCCGGTCTGAGACATTCACCGACTCACTTGTGGAGCCTTGAAAGCACATTACAGACAAAATCTCCTTTAAGGAGCTTAAAGTGCTGCTGCGACTGTTATGTTAGCCACGTTAGCCACGTTAGCGCCCCGGCGGGACAGGAATGTCACTCTTTTGTGTGTTACGTTGGTACCTGGAACACACACACTATCGTTAGTTATAACTCGCCTACATCAGCAGCTGACTTTTAGGGAGAATATGTATTAGCATGTTAGCATAAACACCAGCGATTTGGTCGATTAGCTTCCTGGATTATTGGCAAAAATCTGGCGATATGATACGTATCACGATACAGGGGCAACGATACGATATATCGAGGTACTGTTGGAACGAGTATATATTTGTAGAATTGTCCAAGTACTTGACTCTGGTGTTTCAGAATTCTGAAAACTAAAATACATCAGCTTTAAAAAGCAGCTGTATCCTCCTGTCCCCAGTAATCGCCAGGATTTCGCAGGATTTCCGCGTTTCTTTAGCTGCGGAGGACGTTATAAACGCTGCCATCTAGCGGCCGGGCGTTTAATTGCGAGAAGAAAATTAATAAAGCCCGGGAATATTTGCACGTCAATCAATTATTTTAAACTTATTATGTTATTTTACACATACTTCATTGAACTACACTATACTTGTAAAATAACTGATACGTAAAATTAAAAAGATGAAATCTAATTTTAGAGCCAAAAATAAAACAATTAAATTAAGTAAATTGATACAGTACTGTCGAATATTGATACAGAATTTAAGTGTATTGATATTTTCTTACAACCATAATCCTGGATAGATTGACCCCACGGGGATGTTTTCATCCACAGTGGCACCTCAGATACATTAGCGCCCTGTAGAGAAAGTCAGGTTCTAGAGAAAAAAAACTGGACGATGACAGGTCTCAGTGTTTAACGCAGTCACATGATTTGTCGGCTTGTTAGCTTAGCAACAGTTAATGAAGCTAATCTCCCTTAAAAATGTCCTTTGTCCAAAACCTCGGATTGTGCAGCGAGTGACGTCAGATGCTTCACTTCATAGTGATCAGTGTTGTTGCTCATTATCTCGGAACAATCGTCTCATTTCACAGAAATTCTTCTTGTATTTCGCGGCTCGTTAGCGCAGCCAGAAATCTCGTAATTACAGCCGGCGAGACGCTTGCGCCGAGCGGCCCGGCGAGCGCGGACAAAGGCGGCCATGAGATCCACGCTGGCCGTAATTATGGGGGAGCGCACGTCTTAATTGTTTGTGACAGGGGGCGCCGTCGCCTAACTTGGGACACCAGTGACCCTCGGAGAGAGGCCGGGGGCAGCGCGGGGTCACCGTGGATACCAAGCAGTCATGCAACCGCTGTTGCCACGACAACTGTACGACTCCACTTGTGTAGCGGTAAAATAGAAATTAAATAGTTTCAAATGTTATTTAATGATTGTTTCATTAATTAATATTTTTGCAAAACCCATTCTTAGTAGTTACGCCTTACTTATCTTAATATGAATAATAATAATTTTCATTCTTCTTTTCAGTATTTATAAACAAAATTAAATGATTTGATAATAAAAACCCTTCTTTTAAATTATTTATTTTCATAGTAAAAAATTGACTTTCAAATCAAATATTTAACTGTACCATAGATTATTTTTAGCGCAAAAGAGTCGCTGTCAAATGGAGAAAAAAAAGGAAAACATTAAAATACAAATTAAATTCATTATTCATTCTCCATTCTGTGATCTGAACGTTCTAAAATAACTCTCCGACAGAAGCAAGAGCTTCCTGTCACATGACGTTACATGTCCAACTGCAGATCACAAAGTCGGAAATAAAAAAAGTGATTAAAGAGCTGACGATGTTTAAACTGCTGCGGGCCTTCTGCTAACACACACACACACACACACACACACACACACACACACCATCACACACACACACACTCTTCATGTCATCAGCTAGCTTACTCGGCTCTCGGCTCGGGGCCACGCTGCCGCAAACGATCACATCAGGCATCAACTGGAGCGTCTCACTGACACACACACACACACACAAGACAGATCCCGGGCCTGATGTTTCAGTCCTACAGGGTTAGAATCGGTTACCCCGGCAACCGAACGGGGTTGTTAGTGCGACCACGGCGGCGATGTCGACGTTTGAGAGAGAATTAAACGATTAATTAATGAGGAGTGACGCTGCAGGTGTGTGTGTGTTACAGCGCTGTTGACGCCGGAGGAAACGCACAAATGCGCGTGCACGTACAACTACGCACGCGCACGCAGCTACACACACACAAATACACACTGAAAGAAAAAGTGTGCAAAAAGCGCCCCAATTAAAAAAAAGAGCAGCAGCTTTAAAACTGTGGCCAAGACGACACACTCACAACCTCAAATTCACACACACACACACACACACTTTCACACACTCTCACACACACTGGCAGCTTTTCTCTCTTTCAACCGAACATTTGCATTCTGGGAGGCGGTGAGGGGACGGACATGCAAGAGAAGCAAAATTGGATTTTTCTCCTTTTTAAAGTTCTAAATTAAACTTTCCCACCATAGTTCATTGTGTGTGTGTGTGTGTGTGTGTGTGTGTGTGTGTGTGTGTGTGTGTGTGTGTGTGTGTGTGTGTGTGTGTGTGTGTGTTCGCTCTGTTTCATCTACATTAAATGATCCTAATGTTTCCGTTGATAAGATGAAAAGAAACTTCCGTCTCACCGACCCCTTGACCTTTGACCTGCTCCACTATTTACCTGTATTACCTGCGGGGGCTGCTGGGCGTGTCCAGCCAGGCAAAAACGTCCCGCAGCTACCGCGGAAAAATTCTTCCGGAGAAACCAGTTTACAAACGCTTTGATCCGACACTCGACAATAACGACTGCGCCGTGATTGGCTGAGAGACCTTCATGTTCGTAACATAAGCTAGTAGAGCCGTTAGCACTTAGCTTAACTCCCCGGTTATGAAATGGGCTCAAAACATCGGTGTTGACTTACAGATGATGTAGTAGTCCTTCCCCCTGAAGAACTCCAGGCCCCACAGGTTGGGACTGAACTCCTGGAACTTGAGCGTGAACTTGACGTCCTGGTCCGGCTTGACACAGTTGAGCAGCGGCGTGTCGGCTTTGGTGATGGTGCAGCTCTCCAGCTGCTCGCGGGGAACCATGTACACCTTGAAGTACTCCACGCCGTCGGGCACGCCGCCGTCCACGCGCGGGCACACAATGTCCAGCTTGTCCCCGATCTGAGGGTACAAGACCACGCCCTGACCCGGCACGAACCTGCAGAAAGAAAAAAACGCAGAGTTAGCTAGGTCACATGACTCCCACTGAGCGTGTGCGGAAACACATCAACAGGAAGTGGATTATCGTTGTGGACATTAAAAATAGAGAAAAAACTTCTTTTTTTTTAAATGAGTGCTAACATAGACGAAGCGCATCTTTGATGTTATTTGATAACGTAGCTAGGTCGACAAGAGACTCTCCCACCAGAGCGACTTCATAGTTATTTGGCAATTATTAGGGATGTGTATAGGCAATATTCTGACGATGGAAAAAGTATTAAAAACAAAATCTATTGCGATACTGAATGAAAAAGGATATATTTGTAGTATTGTTCGATTAAATTTACTGTTTTGAAACCAAAATATGTCCAAATATCAGCTTTAAAAGCAGCTGGAGTCGACTGTATCCTCTCGTCCTCAGTCATTGCTGGAAGCAGCCAGAAGTTTAATTGCAACAAGAAAATAAACAAATGCAGTGAATATTTTCATGTTAATAGTACATTATTATTTATTAATTTATAAACGATTTAACGAAAAAATAAACCATAAAAGAACTACGCTAAAAATAAAATATGAATTGAATACAAAAAAAAGCTGATACAGGGTTAAATATTTTTCTTACACCCTTAATTAATTCTGGGGTTGTTATTACCTACATTAATATCATGGAGTTGAGTTCAAACCATGATGGAAAACTCGATCATCTACATAAAACAACAGGGAGGGACAAGTTGGCGGCGTTTGTGTCGGAGCCGGTGACTCACACTCGTCACGTTCCTACAGCGAAACTACAACCTTTTCAAACTTTCACGGCAATGACTCGCAACAAAAACCACAAATTAAAATTGTAAATCAATGTAAAGGAGAGTTACGTCTTTCGTTTAAAAACAACGTACAACGCCCTTACATACATCCTGGCACTTTAACAAACACACACATTCCCTCATGCTAACACACACTAAAAAAGACACACAGTAAACTAGGCCAAGTGAATTTTCTTCTGCCCCGAGGACACACTCAGCGGTGATACAGTGACGGACAGAGAGCGACAGGCATTACAGCGCCATCTGGCCTCATCGGTGTGCATGTGTGTGCGTGTGCGTGTGCATGTGTTTATACGTTATGCAGGTTCTGAGAGAGCTCTTGACGAAAAAAAAGCCTCCGGGGTTTCACTTCAACACGGAGGTTTGTGTGCACGAGTGTGTTTGATTGTGTGCTCGTGCTAACAGGTCGGTCATGCGTGACGGCACACGTGTGTTTACGTGGAGACCCGACCATGCGTGTTCATCCTTAACGTGCGTTACATTAACTGCCTTCAAACTTCCTCGATGTCACATGACCGGTAAAGGAGCTACTCGCTGGCGTCTTGTTTAGCTTACGCCTATTTGCAAAAGTCTTCTGCAAACGTTCCAAGACCGGAGCCCTGAGGCGTCCCACATCTGCCCCCGAAGATCTTTAACGGCTTTTGTCGCGCCGCATAAGTGCGTTTATGTTGTCTTTTATTTAACATGTCGTAAAGAAAAACTCGGCTGTTAATGGACATGAGTTTTGTAGCCGTCGTGCTAACAGATGTTTAAGCTCTTAACTGAGGATGAGATGAGTCTTCTGGGATCAGACCGTCAATCCAACTATTGTTTTGCTTTCTTTTTTTAATGAAAACACATAAACAACAATTACGCTATCGGCCGTTAAACACAGGTTGAGCTAGCAGCGGAGACACAAAATGCTGAGTCATGAAAAGGGCTTTTATATAGTTAACTAGCTTTCTTTAATTGACCTTAATAACATCTCGAAACCTCAACCTTTGCTCGACGCTAATGCAAGCGCTACATGCTAACGAAACCATAGACTTTCTCAAACGGGGAAAAAGTTGAACCTCATCCAACAATTACAAGTCCTGAGACGTGCGAAGCTCCATCAGAACCGGTGTTGGATCCAGTCTGGGAGCTTCAAAGACGTCACGCAGGAGCGATAATTAAATGTGGTGAGAGACTCGACGACTCAGGTGTCGTGGGGGGGGGGGAAAGTTTGTCCGAGGATCCTGAACTCAACACGTCCCGCAAACACGTCGAAAACTTTCACTGGTTGGCGATCAGATGTTGGCCAGATGTCTTTGAACGCACCACCGAAAGGCTTTTGTTTCCCGGGTTTACAGTCGGTGGTGCGTTCAGGGGGCGCCTGGGTAGCTCAGCCTTCAAATGTGACAACATTTGTTCAAACTGTGTGTGTGTGTGTGTGTGTGTGTGAGAGAATGTGTGGACAGGAAGTGTTTGGAGCGGGAGGTGATAAAAACAGAGGTGGAGGTTGCTGGTTGACTTCCTGAGGTGAGGACGATGAACAAATGTTTCTTCAGCTCCTGTTCCCGCCGGAGTACTCGGAGAAAAACACTGCTTCATGTTGTTGCTAACAAGATTTAAAGAGCTTAGAAAAATATATGTTTTGTTCTTCAGGGTTATCGGCTCTTTATAAATTGTTTGGGATTCACGGGGCAGAAAAGAAAGTTTTTGAAGAACATTTTTCGTCCGTCTCACCTTCATCAAAAAGTGTCTCTCGTCACTAAATGTCTCTGTTGTGTCCAGGTCTCTATTTTAAACTCTGTAATCCTCCCACTCCTCTCCAGGGTGGGTTCTGTGGGGGGGCTCTAGAGGGGTCTGTGTATGTGTGTGTGTGTGTGTGGGGGGGGATCAACTGTTGGGACTGCACGGCTGCAGATTCATTAACCCGGCAGACAAAGATGAGGACGACTAATCCACCGAGCTTTCGCCCTCTGCCGTCTGAGGACGGAACAAGGGGTCTTTACTAATGGTAGCCCCCCGCTCACCCCTCGCTCTCTCCCGGGTCTCACTCCACTTCATCGACTCCTCGCCCTCGTCTGCCGTCAATCAAAACCCACCAAGAACCCGGTACCGCTCGGACGTTAACGAGAAAACAGAGTACGACGACGACCCGTCCTCCTCACTACAGGCGGTGGCCATCTTGTTCCTGCAACACTCCAGAGACTCGTGAAAGTGAAACTAATACAATTTTATGTTGTCCGTCAAATTTAAATGCTAATTTATTATATTAATCACATATTTATAGTCAATTTCTGTCAGGCTTTCTCCACATATATTATTGAATCAAATTATAATTATTAAACTTTCAAAGAATCTTCACTTTTATTGATTTATATATATATATTTTAAAGGTAAAAACAAGTCTATATTAACTCAAATTATTTTTGCTATCGTTGTACGAAAGCTTGTTTTCTGTTTACTTTTTTTAAACGGTGAAACCTCTCACTCGAGAACAAAATCACATGAATTATAACACACAACACAACTACTTTTCAGATAACTACAAAAGATACACATCGGTTTAGTTCCTCCTGACGTCTGCCACGGCACAGCTTAGCTAAAAACAACAATCTTTCTGTTCATCCTGAAGTACAAGGATGCTCTGCTCCCAGTGTCTCATGACTGGCACAGCTCCAGTTAAAACATTTGTTAATTTGGTTTTGTTACGTTTTCTTTGTTTGGATTTTGTGGCCACAGATGTATATTTTGTGTATTTTGTTTCTCTGCGGTGCATTTAATGCGTTAAATTTAGAATGTCTTCACATGCAAGGAGCAGCACAAATACACAATTATCACTATAAACCTTTTTTAAATGTAATTTTGAAAACTGGGCTTAATCATGTATTGTTCAACTTCCTTATTTTGGATTTACTTTATTTACTTATTTATCGTCTTAACTACTCCGTTTCATATTTATTATATTGATTCAATTTATTATCCACAATAAAATCAACAGTTTATCCGTCAACATCTTCTCACGACACAGATAAAGTTTTATTTACGTAATTTTTCCTGAAACTTTCCACTCATCGTGACCTCTGAGGAGGATGTGATTCACGCGGACAAAAACAAAAATAAATATGCTTCCTCAGCACTCGTGAGTGTCGCTGGTGTCCACGCTCACCGGAGACGTTTAAGGCAAGTTTAGATATCAACATTCCTGACGATGGGGCTTCTTACGGGGGGCCCCCCCACAGTCACAATGGCACAGGTGCCCCGTTAGCCGCGGGTCACAAAGAGCCTTCGGGGCCGACGAGTAATCTCTTAATGAAGTCGCTGAAGAGAAGCAGCGAACATGAAGCATGTCGAGCAGGATTCTCCTTTGTTTCTCCCTCCCAACTACAAACTGGATTACCAGGGGAAGGAGGTGTGTGTGTATGTGTGTGTGTGTGTAAGAGGGGGTCATTCTTCTTTTCTTGGGAGGTTCATGCATACGAGCAGAAAAGTAGTAAAGCGAACACAACAATGAGGTTTAATCGACACAGCCGCGGGGCCTGCGGAGACACACACACACACACACACACACAAAGGGCGAGCTACTCTTATAGCCGACGCACAAAAGCATCCCTCCAGCCGTGGCCCTCACATTTCTGCGGGTCGGTGAAGTAGCAGCGGAGCTGGCTGAACAAACAAACCGGTCGGAGGAAAAGTCTCGGACCCTGAACGCCTCGCTTCGCTCGTCGATATCGCGGGCGTACAAAGAACACACACATACACACACACTGGCTCTGCGGAATGTCCAGCGGGTCGCGGGGTCGGAGGCCTTGGCGAGCCGCGGCCGTCCGTTTTCTAAGAGCAGTGAAGGTGGCACGGTGCTTTCGAGGACCCCCGAAGTTGCAGCGAAAAATAAACAAATGAAACTAATCGATATATACACCAAAATGTACTCACAATTATTGCTTCGCACAACTCTATACAATTCTACACAACTCTCCACACATCTCTCGACACATCTCTCTACACAACTCTCTACACAACTGCACAAAGGCACACTAGAGACTCAAAAATATGTTTGAATCTGGGAAGGATGCTGGGGTCAAAGGTCATGTTTGTGGAAGATGAGACTCGATCTGGAAACACGTCAAGTGTTGTTTACGAGCCGTTTTAATAAATAAACACTTTAAAAACAATTGTAGGATGAGACTTTTTCATCCGCTACGTTTATTATTTATAAGATGTTAAGCTAATGCTAACAGGCAACATGCTAACAGACGCTAATGGAGAAATTCAGATAAAAGTTTGATTTTTAATTAAAGATATTTTCTCCGAAAACACTCTTTGTCTGTTGATGTGAGTGTTTACGGACTCAAAATGTCGTCGTGTACTGGAGCTGAGGCAGACGTTTGACTCTCAGCGCAGAACAAACCAATGTTAAACTAAAACACAAAAACATTTTACTCCTGATCCAGAAAATCTTTCATTTCGGAACCCGAATGAAAAATGTTGACGTGTTTAAAATGTTATTACTTTGAGGGATGAAACTTTTTTTTATATATAATAATCAATTTACGTAAACGGGTGACGTCACTTCTCGAGACCCTTCGTATGCGTGGAAAAAAAAAGTTAAAAGTGCAAAAAAATATTCGCAGGATCACTAAAACATTTAAACTGAATTAAATAATTTATTTTCTCTACTGAAAAAAAAATACAGTCAAACCAAGACCAAGAGTTCACGCAAAGTTCCGAGTCACGCGCTGTACGGCAGTTTTCGCGCTGGAAAACTAGGGAAAGATCATCTTTAGATTTAAACTTCTACTAAAGTACATTTTAAAAATTCGTAATGACGTCATTGAAAGGTTCTAATGGACGCCCAGAAAAACGGCACTTTGAGACGAGTGGGCTTTTGACCCGACGCGCAGATGTTCGTGACAGTCGAGAAAGTCCGGCTCGGAACCTCGACTCTCCAGAACCAGTCAGAACCACCTGTTGGACCTGCCGGACTTCTGACCATCTGGGGTTCTTTATAAGTCTTGAATGTTTAGGGTTTTTTTAAAAACAAAGTGGAGGTTCTGGCCCCTACAAAAGGGCAGCGCCCCCGCCGGGCGGAACCGAGGAGCCGGACCAGGAATATTCATGAGACTTGACGGATGTGATAAAAATAACAAAGAACCTTCTGAATGTAAAAAAAACAAACTCTCATCCGCTGCGACGGGTGAGGGTTTTTGGTTCCGATACGGGGTGACACAAGTTCGGATCTTTTGAAGCTGCGTAAAAAAAAAAAATGCGCATTTGTTTCGTGGAGTTGGAGGCCCCAGGTCCAGTTACCGGACCAGAACCTCCACGTCCGCATGACGGTTTCTAGAAGGACGCGGGGGGTTCGGAGATCCGACATGCATGACAACAGAGATCCGTGTGTGTGTGAGTGAGAGAGTGTGTGTGTGAGACTTACTTGGTGTTGGTGGTGTTCCAGTAGATGGACTCCAGGATGAGCGCGCGGCACAGGTCCACTTTGAAGGCGATAAACAGAACTCCAACATAATATCTCCACGCCGAGTCCCCCATGGCTGCTGCTGCTGCTGCTGCTGCTGTTCCTTTCGATCCAATCCAAAACTCTCCCGAGTGTCGCTGCAGTTCCGTCTGATAAATCCTGGACCTGGATCACAGCATCATCCCAGACCTAGTGCGCGGGTCCCGGGTGTCAGCGGCCGGTGCGTAAAGACTCCGGGGCGCAGAGATACATATCCTCCGTTCAGATCTTCACCAGATTAAATCCGCCAGAGGACACAAAATCCAGGGATCGATAATCCGTCCGCTCCTGTCACAGGGTGGAGATGACAAAAACAATGAGGGCGGATGGACGGAACCAAAAGAGAAGTGATGAGCATGAGAGCAAAGCAAAGATTTGGGATGGAAGTTCATACTAACAACATTCACACGTCCATGTAGAAAAACGAGCGCGCGCGCGACAACCAAAAGAAAAAGGGGGTCCAGCCGCGTCCAGCTGTCCAGCAGGTCCAACCGCTGCCGAGTTCCACTCCGAACCCTGGACGAGAAGTCACTGGCGGAGCCGAGCCCGGGACTAAGACAGGGCTGCCCAGGCCCCGCCCGGCGCCGCCTGCCATTGGTCAGCGGGCGGTGGAGGCCCCGCCCCTTAGAGGGCGTTGATTGGTCCATGGGGGCGGGGGCTTCGGTCTGTCAATCAAGCCGAGTTCGGGCCGTGGCATCAATAACAGGCGATCATTTAATTCCGATCAATTTGATTCAAATCGATGTCATAGATATTATTGCTTTAACGTAGAATATTCTTTTAATAAACCCATAGAAACGTTGAATTAAAAAATAAGTCACGCTCTGACGTCACAAAGAAGAACCCTTAACACCATCGTTCAAGTGTCCAGTGTGTGAAGATAAACCTTAAATATAAAGCCACAAGAACGGCAGTGACGTCACAGCATCTAACCTTGTTGAATTAAACGAGTTTCTGGTGGAGAGTCAGGCCGGCAGTCTTCCGTGGAGCACGAGCGCCCACTAGCGGCGGATAAAGCACAGCCTGCATAGACGCGCAGAGAAGCGATGGAACTAATTTGATAAAATATTGAAAAAAAAAGTTCACAACTTCAAGATTAAATTCCGGCGTCTGAGCGCGGATTAACGCCAAAGGTCCAGGTGACGTCACGACGCTGTTTGGTCGTGGTTCCAGCAAACGGTTCCTTTAAAGTCTTAATTGGAACAGTACACTTTGACACCCGCGGCCCGCTCGCCAATGGTCGCTAATTTAAAGATCACACACTCGCACACACACACTCGGAGTAGTGTGAAGTCCTCACACACTCCGGAGACGTAATTCCATCAAAACACGTGACACAAAACGTTTGTGGATTGAAGGTGTTTGTTGATGACGGGAGATCGATAATTGAGTTTATTGGAGCTGCGACGATTATTCAATTAACACACACACACACACACCTACACACACACACACACACGCTCAAATCCTAAACTCCTTAATAATGAAGAAGAGTTAATGGAGAAATGAATAATAAACAAAACAATAGAAAAGCCAGTTGAACTAGTAGTTGTGGTTTTAACCACAGATTTAAAGAAATCATTCATGCTTTATTATTTAACAAAAGAAAACATCTATAAATAGTTACTTTCAACTAAGTTGTTCTTTGTGACTTTTGTTTAATTTTAAACTTTGAAACCTTCCTATGTCACTGGTGTAACGTAAATCATTGGGTGTCACATGTTTTAAATCCTGTTATAAAACAACAAAATAACAATGTTTTTTATTAAATCAAATGCCATTTTCACACAATACATTCCAAACAGATGTATTCACGCAGAAGAACAAACTCTCAACTAAATATTTGTGTTGTTCTCAGTATTATCTTGAACTATAAAGTATATACTTTATTGAATATTGTTTTGTTTGTTTAAGCGCGTTGTGACCCTGGTGTGGAAAAGCGCTATACAAATAAAAATTACTTACTGACTTACTTTATAAAAACGTATTTAACTTAAACAGATGCGACGTTTAGTTGTCATTGTCCTTGAAGACTGTTTTCAGATCGTAAAGTTGTTCAGCCCGAGCCTAGGAATAAGACGTTTATAAATGTACAGATCCAGAAATAACGGGGAACAGTTCCACAATGTCGTCTTACAATTATTTCTCAATATATCAATATTATTCATTTTCATCGTTTACATCTTTTTCCAAGTTCATGAAAAAAAAAATCTCATTTTGTATTTTGGATAATGGTATATTTTATGAATACCGACACACGTTTTCCGTTTCATTTGACGACAGTTGAGAGAAAAGAGGTTTGACTTCCAAAACATTTTAAATACTCCTTTAACACGTCATATTGAATCATGCTGACATAACAAGGTTTTCCACCACGTTGATTGAAAAAGTGAAGTTTGAAAAGAACCACCGGGTTATTCGTTTCTACTTTTAATCTCAGATATTTAAACCACCTCGATGACTTTGACAAACATCGGACACACTTTAGTCACATTCCGTCAATCCACGTTAACGACTCAACCAGTCTTGAAACGGTCAAACCTCCGCGGACTCCGCCGGGAGTCCCGAGTCCTGACAGCCGGTCAGAGCAGCTGCTGACGCCGGGACAAGTGCTCACTACACGGGGGTGGAAGTTGGCGGAGTCCCGGTCAAGTCCCGCAGCTGCAGCGGCTCTAAATTAGATTTCTTTGTCATTGAGCCAACATCCCATAAAAAAAACTAGATGCCAGTACAGACCTTTTAAGGTAAGAAAATTATAAAATCATAAGAAGTTAAAACTTTAAAAACATGATTAAAAGTCTAAATATGGGATCAACATTAACATTCAAATGGTCTGGACTCTTCCTCCCAACACCTGGTCTGAGGTCTGGATGCTCCTCTACCTTTGACCTCTCCTCTCACCCCTAAGTTCACACTCCACTCTGAACGACACCTGAAGAAACTGAGACAGTGACAGGTTTTCAAATGGTTTATTGGTGGTTCAGTCTCTGATAACGGCGCAAATTACATCAATTCAAAAACCCACAAAAGCTCCCATGCGAGGCCCCCGCTACAGTCGCACACACATACACACACATGCACGCGCGCACAAACACACACACATACACACTCGGGCAGACCTCCTACCTGACCTTACCTGAACTCGTCCGTCCTCACGAGCAAAAGTTCATGACCACATTTGTACAACATCACGTTTTGTGAGAAACAAGCTCAAGTTTTCAAAGAAGGGGGCGGAGTCACACATCACAGCGAGACGTTACATCCTGACAGGTTTTTCGTGAGCAGTTCGGGAATCGTACCGGCGGGTGGGGGGGTGTGTGTCGGCAGGTCCGTCAACGGTTGGTTAAAAACTGGCCGACTCCTGGACTGCTCGCGCGGCGGCCCGACTAGACACCTATAGACCGGCAGTAGTCGCGGCAGAGTTAAGACTCGGGAGGTCCGCGGGGACACGTGGGAGGATCTACATCAAGAGGTCACTAAAACTGAACCAAGAGTCTGTGCGGCGGGAGGGGGCGGAGCCAGCACCTTCCATCCTGACGCACTTCCAAAACGAAGCAAGCGTTCCACAGAGGAAGTGATGAGCGGGGGTCAGGGAGGGGGGGCGGGTTTGGAGAGGGTGGGGGGGTCGTGGACCTGGACGGAGGCTCATTCCGTGGCCTTGAGCGAGAAGGAGAGTTTGGGCCGCGACTTCCCTTTTCCCAGGATCATCTTCTGCTCCTCCTTCTGCTGCTTCTGACGGTCCTGCTCCAGCTTCATGCGCTCCTCGTGGATCTTTCTCTGCTCCTCCACGATGCGCAGCTGGTCCTCGGCCTGCCGGGAGACACGGGTCAGACGCGGGTCACAAAAGTCTCTAGGAACTTCTAGTTAAGGTGGCTTGAGCTAATCTCATAAGAGCACCCCCTGGAGGCTGCCAAGTTCTTCACATTATTGTTTAAAAAACACTATACATGTGGGAATTTGCGCGCATGTTTGTTACTTTTTGTGTTTTTGTTACTGTGTATAAGTTTGTCACCCAGTATGCGTGCATGTTTGAAAGCAATATTGTTTTCAAGTATGTTTTTGTGCATTACTGTGCGTTTGCGTGGGTGTTTGTGTACATTACCGTTTGTGAGTCTGTGTATAATAGTTTATATCTGTGTGTGTTGGTGAGTACATGCAAGCATTAATGTCTGACTGTGCGTCCAAGTGTGTGCACACATTAGTGTAGGATATTGTGTAGGTTGGTGTGCGTTTGGGCACATATGCAAGAGTTGTGTGTCTGTCTGCATGTCGTACCAGTTTGGCCTGAGCTTCCGCGATCTTGCGATTATTCTCCTCCAGGATTTTTTCCAGCTCTTCTCGCTTGGATTTCTCTTCTTCCTGGATGGGAGACACGGAGTCACGTTAGTACGACAAAAACTGGCTGCAACACACAAGACACGCACGCATCCTTTCGCTCCACCTACACACACTCGCGCTCACGACCACACTGGCTGCGGTCGTGTCAGTAGCTTAAAGAGTTTGAGAGACTGTGGAAGACTCGGACCTCCACTAAACAACACTACACACGTCAGGACGACCGACACACTCAGCACACTCAGAAAAGGGACACATGGAAACATCGTTGAAAGCAAAAAAAAAAACAAGAGAACAAATGAAGGAGGGAATAGTTTGTCTCACCACTGTACGTGTATACCTACGCTGACGCCTGTGTACCTACACAACCGGCCAATAAACCGATGAATATTTACTGTCTGGTCCGAAGTGTGTCGCCCCCTGAAGAGGAGCCTCCTGGAGGGGGGGGAAGGAAGGTGAGGGTGCCTCCTCTTTTATTCGTCTGTGAGTATGTGTGTGTAAGTGTGTAAGTGTGTGTGTGAGTGGGTGTTGGAGGAGGACCGCACCACGGAGCACTTACAGTACAGGACACGCGTGGCGGCCAACAGGCTGCAGGGTCGGCGCAGCGACGGCTAGTTAGAAGGTAGCGAAGTCGTGTTTCCACAAATGCACAACAACACAAACGCATGAACAAAAGTTACAGGCAAGACATGCGTGTGTCGCCCTACAGGAGAACAAGTGGTCAGTTAACACAACAGCAGGGTTTGTTTTTTTAGGGGCTCTGAGAAGAAAAGAGTGGGTTTAATGTGTCAAATCAGCGACTGCACGAAGAAACGGCAGAGCCTCGGGTCAACATGCACCCCCAGATTAAGGCATGGGGCTCGCCACCTGCTGGCCAAATCCCGTGTCAAAAGGTCAGGGAGAGCGGAAATGTACAGTGAGAAGAAATAAGACTCTGGATGTGGACTTCTGCGACAAAGATTCGGAATTGATTTTGGGTTTGTCAGAACCGCCGTGGCAGCACACGCACTGTTCGTTTTGACTCATCCGGAGTCCTGGTGCTCCACAGACCCACGACAGGGCTGTGTATTGGTAGGAATCTGGCGAATGTATCACGGTACAGGGGCAACGATACAAAATTATATTGTGGGATCAAGGATGTGTTTGTAGTAATGTCCAAGTACTTGACTCTGGTGTTGCAGAATTTACAGACCATATGACTCTTGATGAAGTCGTCACTCCTTGTGGTTTTTGAAACCGAAATATGTCCAAAAAAATCAGCTTTAAAAGCAGCTGGAGTCGACTGTATCCTCTTGTCCTCAGTCATGTCAAGGCTTTTGTACACGTTATTGTACATTAAGCTGTGGAGGACATAATGACTGCTGCCATCTAGCAGCTGGAAGTCTAAATGAGACGTAAAAATGAACAGAATATTAACGTGCGCTAACCGTAAATTGTACATTTAAATAATATATATTTAATTTTACATACACTTTATTGAAATATAAACAATTGATGAGAATAAAATGATTTGATATTGCTATATATCGGCATGTTGATATTTTATCAGAACCCTAATCATGACATGTTTCTCTCCTCCAGTCACTGAAGGTCTGCTAACCTGTTCCTCCTCCGCTCACTCATTTTGCCTCGTCTGTCTCATGCTAATCTTGACATCACCTGGAGAACCCTGACGATAAACTATCAACCACCAGGTGTGTCGTTCTCTGCTGCAGTGAGTTTGCTGCCACGGCGAGATTTCACTGAAAGAAAACACTGCAGGGGGGGAGGGGGAGTCAGGGGTTGGGGGGGGGGTCTGCATTCCCAACGATCGAGCGTTACCTCTCTGGCCTTTTGGGCGGAGAGCTCGGCCTGCCTCTGGCGCTCCAGCTCCTCTAGCAGCTGGCGCTCCATGATGCGTTTGGCCTCCTCCACGCGCCGCAGAACCTCGTGCTCGATCTCGTCCTTGCGCTTCTCCAGCTCCTCCTCCACGCGCTTCGCCACCAGCTCCTCCACGCGCCTCGCCGTCTCCTCCTCGATCAGCTTCTCCTCGATCTCTTGCTGGCGGCTGCGGGCGAGACGAGCATCAGCCACCAATCACAAAGATGGCACACGGGTCATACGTTTGATTCGGTGCGAGGAAATACCCGGCAACGCTTCATAAATATAAACACAGGTTTTTAAACACCTTAATAGAAGTTAAATTTAAAACCATTTTTTAGATCCCATTGCATCAATATGGAAAGATTTTCTGCACTTAATACATGGGCATAGTCCCTTCTTCAGCCGGGCTGGAAAACCAATTAACACCTTCCCATGTTGCCCAAAGCCAAAATCTGAAGTTGCTATATGAACCGTGGTGAAGTAGAACAGCGAAATCAATCTGATGTGTCTCGGCTACAACCTCTATTAAGTAATCGATTGCCCGATAAGTGGAAATATTATTATTAAATATTTTTTAGAAATAAATGTTACCAAATTATTTGAGATTTGAAACTAATATACAATCTTATCTATCAGGTGTAGACATTTTTAGACTCTTAATTTGATTTTTTTTTTACATTTTATTTTAGGACATGAAGGCCAATCAAGGCCTTGTTTTTAGATTAAAGACTTTAAGGATCCCTGAGAATACTGTTACACTGAACTGAACAATGATCTAAAGCACTAGATGAAAGTTCAGAGCAACTTCTCCAGAAAAGACTAGACAATAAATAAAGGTCTTTGTGACCACAATAGAGGCACTACTTTAAGAAGCATCCATCCAACCACACTAATGACAATGGGATTAATAATAATTTAATTTAATAATTAATTGGTAAAGTATTGAAAGATTTCTTGACTTGTCCTTCCTTCCTGCTAACACTACTGCAACTATGTCTTGCTGTAAGAAGCTTCCAGTAAGAGAATAGTCCGGACCACTTTGTTCCAGCTTCTCGGATAAGAGGTTGAAAATGGATGGATGCAAATTGTTCCATTTATCTAACAACAAATTAACAGAACTTTAAGCACCAAAAGCAGACTTAAAGTGACCTGGAAAGACAAAGATGTGTAGGGATGAGAAATGGACCTAGAAGACAGATGGAGTGAAACGTATAGATAAACAAGGATCAGAGATCAATGAGGTGCATGTGAAGACTCGAGGAGGGAAAAGAAAACACTAAGAAACAATCCCACGGAACTATTTTAATGGAGTAAGTATGAAAGAGGGATTTGAGGGGTGTTGGAGTGGGGGTGTATGTTGACGCTTCCCGGTTCTTTTCTACCTGACTTCACACCGGCAGGAAGCCTTTTATAGGTGTGTTGTCACATGGCAGGACACAGCAAACAAACTCAGCTTCTTATGGGTTTTAGGTTTCACTGCATCTAATCCTGAGCTTCATCTAACTCGTGGCTGTTTACGTTAGCATGGTTGATGAAGCAGCCCGGAGCGCTGGAAACACTCGGGAGGAAAGCAGGTGTGAGACATCGCTCGGGTTCTCGGGTGTGTTCCTGCCTACAGCTGGCAGGCTCGCGGAGCAAACTGCTTTCACTTGAGTATTTTCGGCCGTGTTTGCTTTTACAAGCTGCTGAGGGGTTTGTGGGCAGCTCAACCATAAAGTGAGACTTTAACAGAGACTTCTGGAGCTGCTGTGACACGCACCATTAAAACACTAGATAGGCCATTTATGTTCTTTAAAGGGAGTTTGATGTACAATCCATCACAAACGAGGAGGAGGAGAAGCTGTTTTGTACCATTTGATCCGTTACAGGACAAAAATGCTCTATTGGAAACAAGAAAAGAAAAATGGTTTGTCACTACTTGACTCCGTGGGGAGACATCAATTAAGATTCCAGTCACGGAAATATAGTGCTCGGTCAGCTTTTCACATCTTCAATCTTATCAGCAAATATGCAAGTTGACCCACAAGCCACAACTCTCGGGCACTTCAACGTCCTCAGCCTCTTAAAGGAGCCCTGGCGCAAACACAGGGCCAGAGGTAAGACTTAACTTAGTCCAGTTTGCTTCAACCACCTTTTCAGATAGAAATACTTAAAAGGATAATATCAAA
Source organism: Callionymus lyra (assembly GCF_982586985.1). Lineage (NCBI taxonomy): Eukaryota > Metazoa > Chordata > Actinopteri > Syngnathiformes > Callionymidae > Callionymus > Callionymus lyra. The sequence goes on from NC_141829.1 coordinate 16,453,649, forward strand.
TTTTACTTATTTCCTACACCTGCATGTCGACTAAGTGTTGGGAGTAGTCTGTACCTTTGTAGAGTCACAGGCAAAAATGTAAGTTATTCTAACGGACATGACGGGTTCACATTTTTCTTCGTCCAAAAGAAACACTTAAATCCATCTAAATACCTCTATACTGCTCATCTGTAATTTCCATTTTCTATTAGAGCCCTGACATGACAAACAATCAATTGAATCTTGTTTGTAGGGAAAGCTACGAGTGTCTAAAGGTAAATCTGATGCATGCAATTATTTAATTTTCCTTGGACTGATATCTGATGGGCGCTGTGCTCATGGTTATTTGAAATAAAACTATATTTTGGATTTGACCTTCACAGTATCAGTCGGATAACACTGGCCAGAAGCCAGAGAGTCAGACTGCAGCCAACACTCCGCCTTGCAGTCGACAGCTGCTCATCACCACTGTTTGAATGAATTAAAGTTATTATGCATTTGCACATCTATGAGAAAACAAAAGTTTTTATCCATGGCGACTCTTTGAATGTGAAATTAGAAATTAAAGTTGTGTTGTTAAAAGTACACAGTTATTTGTATTTATTAATTTATTTTAATCATGGTATCGAAGTAACGAAATAATTTTTTCTTTTTTGTATAACAAACTGAAATGTTGGTACCTAGGACCCCTAGTTACTACCGTCATATGTACATACATTTCTGCCTATAACGCAACAAAGGAATGGATCAAAATGAAAATTATTCCGGCCTCTGAGTGGAAATGACGTCCAGTGAAAAATGTTTAATGTTTAATTTAGTTGAACTGGAGGAAATGTTTCTTTAAAATCACTTTGTCTTGTTAAATTTGGTAAGTATTTTTACACCTGGAATGCTTCTCCCGAAATGAGCTTTTTGCTCATAGTTTATCTCCTGCAGTATTGTGAATAATAATGACAATACATCATTTATATTTTAATTTAAATGTATATGTTCTTCGTTTACCTTTTTAATTACCCCATTAGTTTACGTTAATTCATTTAATTACTACCATATATATATATATATATATATATATATGTTGTTCTCTTTTTTTTTCTACAACCATCTGAGTAGGGACAAAAACACCACTGCCCAAACAATTTTGACAATAAAGAGAGTATTACATCAATAGTTAAATATACACGTAACTTTCTGATCACATTTTAAATTCGTGTTGCTGTTGCAGTGCATTTGGACCTGGTTTATAGCCAGATACTCTACACAGAAGAGGGGAACATGTCCTCTGAAGCATCCATGCGTGCATGTGTAAGAAAGAAGTTGGGTTAGGTGACAAATTGTCTGTGGCTAATGCTAAACTTAGCATGCTACTGCAAAGGGGCAAGTAGCTAGTTAGCTTAGCATGCTAACCCAATGTGATGAACACCGGTGTCGAACAGACTCACATCCTTCTCTGTCTCTCCATCTCGGCCTTTCTTTCTTCCTCCTCTTTCCTCTGCTTCTCGTCCAGGGCGTTCCTCTTGCTAAGCGTGCGGCCGAAGATGTCGATGCGCTCCGGCGGAGACGCGGCTCTTTCTCTGCGGGACGAGGCTGTGTTTGACCGCGACCTGGACCGGGACTCCCTGCGCCGGTTCCTCTTCGACTCCCTCGACTTTGACCGTTTCTTGGACCGTTCCCGGTCTCTAGAGCGGGACTTGGACCGGCTCCTCTTTTTGCTGTGTTTGCTGCTTTTGGAGTGTTTGGAGCGGGACGAACTGCGGCTCCTGGATCGGCCCATGGCGAGGCTACACTAGCACCCTTTTCTCGGCGTACTCTCGACGGTGGCAACGAATTAAATCCAACGTATGCTCAACAAAAATCCGTAATATAACGGAAATGCAAGAACAGAGTAACCGTTTAAAGGAACTCTGCAGAAATAAACATTTAAACTCGGTTGTTGTTTTTGACCCAGCAGCAATCCAGAAATAAAGATGGCGGACCGGCGAGTTTCCCAGGATGCCACGCGGTTTTCGGTATTCTTCGGTATTCTTCGTGCCTCACTGAAGCTTTCTGAGGAGCTTCAATGAGGCATATTTGATGATACATCTTTATTCTTCCCAATTTCCGAAATTGAGTTGTCACAGCAGTTCACAAAAATTAGCAAAAATACATACACATTTAATTAAGACTTACATTACACTTATTAAAAGAATAACTAAAGTAATAATACATTAAAAAAAACAACTAAATAATAATAATAATAACCATAAAAAATGTACACGATTATAAATAAAATACGATAAATATATAGACAAAAAATAACATTAGTACACAGGCAAACACTACAGAGGTACAACAGTGGGGGGAACGACTTATAAACACAAGTTAAAATTCTATTATTTTTATTAAATAGACTGGCCGCGGTGGAATCTCTCCTTCCTAAATGATAGTTGCTCCTTCCTAATTTATTATGAATTAATTTTAACACTTGTGGAATTGGAAGGTCAGTAGGATAAATAACGTTTAGTCTATAACAAAAATATGTTGTTTGATTCAATAGAAATCTTAACAAGTTATCAAAAACAACAACACTTTAGTATTCAGTTTATTTATTTATATTACAACTAATCCAAAAACGTCCAACCTTTTTAACTTAATTATAAATGTATGTCAAATTGAAAAACATTATATTAAATGTACGCTTAACATTACTGTTTAAATGTCAGCCTGCCAAAGTAATATGACCCCTGTTTTTGTTTACTTACTATTAATAATCATATTTATTTTTGCTTCTTCACCTGCATTACATTTTTACTGCATACATCTACATTTATTTATCCATACTTCAACAATGGCGATTACTTTTCTGACTGATTTGATATCCGTTTTTGCTGTCTTTGATGTGTATAATAAACCAAAATCTCTTTAAATGCATCTGTTTGTGATTTATTATCCCGGGAGAAGCTGATCCTCATCTCTGCTGAAGTTTTTAGATGGTCACTGTGAACGTTCAGCGACACAACTGTCCTCATTTAACCTTTGCTTTAATTTCCTGTTTACTTTCTTCTGCACTTATCTGGAGGTAAAATGCTGCTTTTATCTGCAGACTCGAGTTCAGAGATAACCAGGCAGACAAGAAAGCTGCAGAATCGAGGCCATTGTGCGACGCAGAGCCGGAAATAAACCATCACTATATTTAAAACACACAAATCACCAAAGATCAAGTTGAGAAAGGTCACGGCTGACACATACGAAGGCTCAGATTTTTAATTACTGCAGCTTTCGGCTGCTCCGGCTCTTATTATAGAAGAAAGAGCTGGTTTGATGTCAGATCAAGATTCTTCTTTTAAGTTGTGAGGATGAAGAGTGAGCAGGTTGTGTGAGTGACTGTTGCAAGATGCAAGTGTTCCAGGTGATGATGGTGAACCACTGAAACCTAAATCCCGTCTGTCTAAGATGAGGATCAGCACCTCTTATTGTGGAGATCTTGCAGCTCAAAAGATGAAGTTGTTCATATGACTGACTCAAGAGTTCGATTGAGTCTGTTGGTCTGACTACTGTCTATGTCTCCCTCACACACATAGTATAACAATCATGAGTAGTGACGTTTTGTGGCCCTTAATACTCCATGAACTGAACAGGAACATCACTGTAGCACTTTATTGAAACATACATTGAAACAAACTACTCTATTGTAAAATACTTAACCTGTAACACACTTTATTGTAACCTACTTTATACATTTTCTCAGTCACATAATTTACTGTAATACACTTTACCAGTTACACTCTTTATACAGTACATTTATAGTTTATAGTACTTTATAGTAGTTTATAGTACTGTATAGTTACAGCCTTACACCCCAGCTCGGGCTCTGAGGTCTGTGGATCAGAATCTAGAAATCCATCCAGGCTGTTGCTCCTAAACTTTGGAACGATCTTCCTCTCTCTTTGCGCTTGATGGAGTCTACTGACTCCTTTAAGAAACATCTTAAGACGTTTTTATTTGTTCAGGCTTTTCCTTGATTTTCTGGAACTCCTGTTGTGTTATCAGTTTTATCTTGCCCTTTAAAGTATATACTTTATTGAATATTGTTTCGATTGTTTAAGCGCTTTGTGACCCTGGTCTGGAGAAGCGCTATACAAATAAAAATGTCTTACTTACTTACTTACTTATTTGAAAATACTTTACCAGTAACAGAATTTATTGTAACACACTTTCTCAGTCACATACATACTTATAAATTCCTTAACCAGTTATACATTATATTTTGATACTTCACTAATACGTAATTAAGTAAGTAAATTAAATAACATAGTTTGTCAGTTACACACATTACTGTAACTTACTTCATCAGTAGGTTAGGTTAGGTTAGGTAGAACTTTATTGTTTTTTTTCCAATTAGCCACAGCAATACACCAATTAAAAAAAAAAAAAAAATACAAATGAAATAAGAACAAGAACAAAGAGAAATAAAGAGAAAGAACAAGAATATACAATCTAAGTCTAATAAAGAACATAGATCAAAGAAAAATAACAAAGACAAAGGATACAAAGATTAACATAGAACAGAATGTCAAGATACTTTTACTCCACTCCTGCCCGCAAACTCAGAATTGTACAATCTCATAACACGAGGAATGAATGAGTCCTTGAGTCTATTTGTTTTGCACCTGGGTAGGAGCATTCGTGCACTCATTCTGCTTCTCTGCTCACTGATGACAGTGTTCATAGGACATCATAACATACCTTACCAGTAACACTCTATATTTGTGATACTTTATAACACACTTTATCAGATTGAGAATCAGTACTATTGTAAGACACTTAACCATTGACACACATTACTGTAACATAAAAGTAATGTACTAAATTGTAAGAAACTTTACTAGTGACTTGCTATACCAGTAACATACTCGACCAGTAACACACTTTTTTGTAAAGTACTTCACCAGTAACGTTCTATACTGTATCATACTTTACCAGGAACAGAGTTTATTGTAGCATACTGTTTCCCTGTAAATATTTTATATCTTAAAGTGGTTCGTATTTTCTGGTCGTAGTAGATACATACGTAGTTATCCCCTCTTTATCTTATCTGCTTTTTGTCTCCCTAAATAAATCTATCTTATGAGAACTAACTAGCTAAAACTGAACTATGTAAGGGTGGTTGGAGATACGTCTACACAACTACAATCCATCATGTAAGTAAGTTAGTAATTAAGTCATTTTTATTTGTATAGCGCTTTTCCAGACCAGGGTCACAAAGCGCTTAAACACTCAAAACAATATTCAATATTTTAAAGGTCAAGATAAAACTGATAACACAACAGGAGTTCCAGAAAATCCAGGAAAAGCCTGAACATATAAAAATGTCTTAAGATGTTTCTTGAAGGAGTCAGTAGATCCATCAAGCGCAAAGAGAGACAATACTGAACACAGATCTGTCCATTTAACCAAAGACAGTTTTACACACACACACACACACACACACACACACATCTGACACTAAACTGTCTATAACGTTATTAGAATGTCCTTTGTCTCTGGTCAGTGCTACAAGCGCTAACGCAGGTACTGATCACCTGGTCTTAATGGAGCTAATGGCTACATTCAAGCTAGTCCGGCTGTTAACTTCATTGAATCCAGTAAGGTATCATCTAGCGTCCGCAGTCTGACAGTAATAGCTTGGAGGCACCTCTTGACTTGTTAATGTCTTCTGTATTACTTTACGCCCCCCCCCTCCTCCCGATCCCCTCTTGCCCCTCCCCAGCCTGAGGTGGGGGAAGTCTCCCTGCACCCCCACCTTCCCTCCCAGGACTCTGGGGCGTCACCGTGACAATACGACAATGTGGCTTTTTAAAAAAAAAAGAGATCCAGAGTGAGTTAAGTGTCTTGAACAGCAGCGTCGGTGTCAGGGGGGGTCAAGAGTGAGGGCGAGGGGGCGGAGAGGGTGGGGGGGGGTGGGCGCTTTGATCAGGCGTTTTGACAGGGACGACGTTTTTCATGAGATGATTCCTCCACTTAGAGAGGGAAACCTGAGCAGGACTGTGAGCTGTTAGGGAGGAAACCTGAGTTAGAAGGACACCTGAAGTTTGAACCAGCGTCGACTCAGATGATCCATCGTTTGAGACTTTAATAAAAGGAAGTATATCAGTGCCCTCAGAATATTCAATTGTTCATATTCTAATTTCAAATATACATATTTATCCGATAATAGTGCCATACAATACCAAAAGAGTACCGATCTACTTGTTCGTACTCTTATCCAATCACAGTGTAAAAAAAAGCTTCTTTAGGGTTTTTTTCAGGATTATAAAGATTAACCATGTTAGCACCGATGGCTAACACTATCATGCTAGCAGAACAAATGTTCCCAGCTCATGTTTTTCCTTGACATCAACACTGTCACTGCGACAATAATGTAATATAATGTGCCCCAAGCGCGTGACCCAGATCCTCCAACCACCGGCCAGATGTCCCCAGAAGCCGACCAAGGCCCGCTCGCCACGACATATGCCCGACGTCGTCCCGCGATCGACACTGAGCGGGGGTCATGTGACCGTCGTTAATGGGGCGCCATTAAGTGACAGACGAGCTTCAGAGACGCGACCCTCGCCCACGTCAACCTGAGCCGTATCTTCTTTTGGGAGGAGGGCAGGTTGATGGCGAGCAGAGGTCAGAGGGGTCAGAGGTGAGGTTGACACCAGATCTCAGAGAGAGTGAGCCGTTCACTGCGAGCGTCCCAGCCAGCCAGGGGCCAGGAACTAATCTCAGCTGTCGGAAAATATTGTCGGAACCTAATGACAATTTCGAACATTTTGAGAGCATCATCAGTAGGGGTGTGTATTAGCAAGAATCTGGCGATACCATACATATCGTGATACAGGGAACAAGAATATATTTGTAGTATTGTCGAGTACTTGACTCTGGTGTTCCAGAATTTAAAGACCACATGACTTTTGACAAAGTCGTAACTACTTTAAATCAAAATGTGTTTTAAACGCTGCTGTAGTCCACTGCATCTTCTCGTCCTCAGCCATTACCTGGATCTTGCAGGATTCCTTTTGTTTCTTTAGCTTTGAGGGACATAATGACTGCTGCCATCTAGCAGCCGGAAATGTAATTGCAACACAACATTTACAAACATTGTGAATATTTGCATGTTAATTGTAAATACATAAAAATATTAAATAAAAAGTTTAAACTCATCCTCTTAACACTCTCATCCGTGAGCAGAGAAGCAGATGGAGTGAGCGAATGCCCCTTCCCATGCAACACTAATAGACTCAGGGACTCATTCATTCCTCGTGTTATTAGATTGTACTATTCTGAGTTCGGGGAAGGAGTGGAGCGAAAGTATCTTGACATTCTGTTCTATGTTAATCTTTGTATCCTTTGTCTTTTTTATTTGTCTTTGATCTATGTTCTTTATCTTTAGACTTAGATTGTATCATCTTGTTCTTTATCTTTATTTCTCTTTGTTCTTGTTCTTATTTTTAATTTTTATGAAAGATCTTCTATATTGCAGTGTCTAATTGGAAAAACAATTTCAATAAAAGTTCTACCTAACCTAACCTAACAGTAATAAAAAAGAAAATATGATTTGAAAGCCAAAAAAAAAAAGTAATATCAACACATTGCCGTTGAATAACGATAAAGCGCAATATGTTGACAAAAAAAACCCCAAAAAAGGCAATATTTGTGGTTATCGATATTATCTTTCAACCCCAGCAATAACATGTATATTTCACGTCCACTTTTGTTCTAGTGGTCATAATGTTTTAATTCACTTATTTCTGTTTCTCTGCGTTGGTGTCGGACTGATCCAGGTCTTTGCCATCTATCATCTTCTGCTCGGACTTGTGAAGAGGGACCAAGTCTCTGGTCTCAGAACCAGTCGGCCTCGGTGAGGTTCTGGACTGGTTTAGCGCTAATGAGCACAGCGACAGGTTTCGTGCAGCGGTGATCAATCAGGGGCGAAGTGATGTAGCGTGGCCCGGCAGGTCTGGGACAACCAGACCCGACATAGGTGGACCCCCGTCTGCGTGTGAAAGTGTGTGAGAGTCAGAGTTCAGGGAAGCCGGCGCTGCTGAGAACCTACAAACAGGAAGAGAGACACATCCATCACCCCGCGGTCCTGCCCGCAGGGCTAACAATGGACACTTCCTGCTGGACCGGGTCACAGAGGCGAACGTGAAGGTTCCAGCAGGACCTGGAGGAAGCGGCCGGAGCTCTGACTCAACATCAGTCACAGACCTGTTCTCCGCCACACTCGGGGGGTCCAGGTCTTTATTCATGTGGCCTTCAGGAGAATCTGATCTCTGCTGGTCCTCACTTCAGATCTCAAGACTGATCTGTTGCCTCCTCATGCTGGGACTTGAACCGACAACCTTCAGTCAGACTGAATAACTTTTTTGGTGCCTTGAGTGATTAGAAGCCAACATAGATGTCCGTTAGCACCGCTGTGCTCATGGCTTCACTCAAAAACTATATACATTTTTAATTCGGTTCAACAAACATGATCAAACTTGTTTCTTTTTTTTTTTTAATTGATGATTTAAAAATGACCACAGAAAGTCACATGACCCCTCCTTTATCTCCTCACCTACTTAAATCTATAAAGGTAAATAAGTTCCATCAAAATAAAGGGTTGAATTTAACATTTCAAATGTTGAAACATTGTTTTTTAAAACTTAATTTAAAACTTTTTTAAATAATATAATTCCAGAATTTGTGTAGGTATAATTTGTTTTATTGGAAGAACTGATTTTTTGTTTTAATTAATATTTTAGAAATGAATTAAACATTTATATTTATCCTAAAACAACTCTTATTCTGAAAAATAAATCCAATGCTTAAAAAGTTCTATTTTTTCGATAAATAAATTCAACATTTGAACATTTGAAGTGTTAAATACAACCATTGAATATTCTGATGGCACTGATATGCCTCCACAAACATCACTTTAAGCCCACTAAAGATTGACATCAGGGTTAAATGTGGTAATAAACCCCCCCCCCCCCACAACCTCCCCCTCCTCCCTTCCTCCCTCCCCCCTCCTCCCCTTTGATTGATGTCCTGATTAGACTCAAAAGGTGATTGATCCTTCTGATCCATCACGGCTACTGTCCGGGTCTCAGCGTGACGCCACAACTGTTGTACAGACACGGGTGAGAGTGTGCATATGCGTGTGCGTCTCAGTGTGCGTGTGTGTTCCAGTGTGTGTGTGCGCTTCCTCCTCATCCATCTCTCTGACAGCAGTAGAAACAGTAGCGTCCCCATAGACCTGGACTCTGGTTCTATAGAGGCCTTGTCCAGCAGAAAAAGCTCCTCTCATTTGGGCTCCGGTACCCCGAGACCCCCGCTGGCTCTACCAACAAGCGAGGTCCAAGAGTGGACCCCTCGTTTGTCTGCAGGAAGTGTGGGGTCCGTATCTCTGGAGCCTGGTCGATGAAAACGACACCAGAACACAGACAGAGCTCAAGAGCGCCCCCCACTGTTGAAACACTGACTTTATCTCCCCCCTGCAGACCAGGTGAGGGCGCTCTACTCTGAGTCTCAGGTGTGTCATGTTAGTTTCTTCTTTCTTTGACCACAAAAACAGCTTGTTTAGACAAACATGCTGCAGCTGCTTGTCATCGGGAAGGAACACAAGAAGCAGCTGTTCTCGTTGTGAGTCTCTGTGTGTGTTCACGGGAGTCGACAACACCAGAATAGACACACAATCGTTGGTCAGAAACATTTTTAAGATGACTTTTATTTAGGGGTTGAATGTGTGTCGACTGAAAGAAAGTGTTTTCAGACTAAGTTTGTGTGTGCCAACTATGGGCTACTTTGCATTACTGTGTGTGTTTACATTGTGTAACCGTGTGTGTTAATAGGCTTCCTGTGATTGTTTCGCTCATCTGTTAAGGCTCCACCCACTCCAGACCCAACAACACAGTGACCACCATGATGTCAGCATCGTCAGACCACACATTACTACAAACAACACAAAAACACACACGCACAAACTCGTGAGCGTAAGTACACACTCACACACACAAGCATATGAGCATAAACACACACTCACACACACAAGCATATGAGCGTGAATACACACTTGCACAAATACGCACGGTTACACACAAACATTGAGATTGAATACACAATCACACACACACACACACACACACAATCAAACGCAATCACACGAACATCTGAGCATAAATACACGTTTACACAGATGCACAAGCAAACACACAAATGCACACAGACGCACAAAGACGAGAGCATGAATACACACTCTCTGTCACACAAAAATGCACACAGACATATGCACACACATGAAAAACGGGCACATACAAACAGAAACACACAAACACATGCACATAAATAAACACACTCGCACACAAACTCACACACAAATATACAAACACACACACACACAAATAAACGCACCAATGCACAAGTACACACTCACTCGTGCATGTACACCAATAAATACACACTCACAACAAATATAATTCAACTTAATTACACACTGACATACACACACATGTCTGTCTTGACCCGCAGTGTTTGAGTGACACATGAACATCTTCATCATCTGTGACTTTGGTTCTGGTACCAGAAGCCCACGCTAAGAACCCGTCTAAGGGACAATAGCTCCGCTCCGGCGCTGGCTCTCTCTCCCTCTCCTCAGGGACGCTAAAGTTAGCTGACCCTCGACTCGGGCGTAAATCCTGCCGGACCTCCTGTCAGGTCCGAGCCCACCCTGGAGCTGCAGGGAAACGTTAGACTCTGGACCTCCAGAACCTACTCGTTGGTGTTGTGCGCTTTACAA